>NC_048896.1:91109870-91135979 GCF_011077185.1 Oxyura jamaicensis | reverse complement strand
AAAAAAAAAAAAAAAAAAAAAAAAAAAAAAAAAAACCTTCTATCTGTCATTTTTATAATTCAGGAAAGGCAAATTATCATAAGATATATGAATAAAGTTAAGCAATCTATCCATTTCAAAAAGCTGGTTTGGCAGCTTGGCTCAAACTTGCACAAAGCAGATTATTTTTATTTTTGTACAGCCGTGTTCAGGCAGGCGCTTTGTCAAACTATCTTCACAATGTAGAGAAACACTGAATTAATTTCTCAGTGATAAAATTATATACACAGTCATAATGGAAATTTAGTGATTTTAAATGTTTGTCAGTACTCAAGTGTTCAACTATTCAACATTGAATGAATTAGAACTGATATATGCTTACATATATTCAAAGTTCAAGCTTTCAGAAAAAGGAGGGGATGAAAGCAGACAATTCTTTTGGGATACCACATTTTTCTTCACTGGAATCTTAAAAAAAAAAAAAAAAAAAGGTTTCTAAAATGTAAATAAATTCCTTTTTGATACTGATGGATCTTAGTCCTTAAACAGATGATTAATTTAATGTTTCGTTAACATGATTTAGCATGGTCACTTTTGGTTTAGATGATTGTGCCTCTCCAAGCTAACAGTGGGGCACCCCAAGAAGCTGACCTGCACCTCCTTTGCATAACAGAGGATCCCCAGTGACAGGGACTTTCACCTAATAAGGGCTGACAGGAGTCTTTACACATCTCACTCCTCTTACAACTACATAAGTCTGAAAATTCAATTAGAATTAGCACTCATGCAACATTGCTCTTACTGTCACGGACAGGACCTGTGCGAGATTTTTTAATTAAGCAGAAAATGAAGCCTGACATAACCTTTGACTGAGCTGCAGAACAAGGTGCAATGAGGTGGCTGCCATTGCTGGTGATGTGTTTTTGACTTCTCCCCACTGTCCCTTGCATCAGATCAGCTCCTTCACAAAGCTCACTGGTTGGAAGTGCTTGAGAGTCTGAACAAGGACAGAGAAGGCCAAAAGTGAGAGCAATTATTTAATCCTAGAAGATTTAGCAGGATATTCTAAAATACTGAAATTGCTAAGGCTCTCCCATGTCAATGCCAGTAACTAAAGCTGGTTAAAAGTCTCCAGCTCTGAAATTACTTTTATGAAGAGAAGAACCATAAAAGCCTTAGCTGGGGCAGCAAGGTATAAGGAAGCCATGCAACTTGAAAGCCTTCCTATCATTTCACATTACCAGCAGCCATGACTACCACTTCTCAGATGACTCGGTCAACTTTGTTTTATATTACCTGGCAGCTGAAACTTGAATACACAGATCTGCAAGCCAGGGAGGCCATAACTAGCCCAGTTTTGTTGTAAGGATAATGTGATAAATACATCAGGCTAGACGTTTTTAGAGGTCAATGTGAAATTTGCACAGATAAGACACAACCTATCCTTCCCATCCCCTAAACAAAAGGAAAATTAGAACGGCATGCATACAAATAAAAGCTGCAGAAACAAAGATAATATTGTTTTACATCAGGTTGTTTTGTTTTAGTTTGTTTCATTTTCCAGCACCAACAACCAATGGATATATTTCAAATTCTCCCCCATCCCAAAACTTCACTGTTCACATAGTTAAAATTATTAAAAGCAAGACCTTTTTCTTCACAGTACTGCATTTATGTAAACTAAACAACCCATGAAACAGAAGGCTAAGGTGCAAAATTGCTTCTTCCAGGAATTTCCTGGAACTCTTTACCAACACATCAAAAAAAAGTGCCCAAACCACCATATAGTATCCTAAGGCAGGTATCTACCATTGCATTAGTGTTTATTCATCTTATTCAGGTAAGCCTTGCTAAGCATTTTTGGATTCTTTGTTGATTCTTACCTCTCAAAGAAGCAAGACAGAATAAACTGATGTTAATAGTTGAGTGACACAAAAGATACTGAAAAATGACTACTTTGAGCTAAACTTACAGGTTTTGTTTTGATTTGTTTTGTTTTGTCTGTCCATTTTGCCAAAATTATTTTGGGAGAGGACAAGGACAGAATATTAAAACATTTCATTTCATAAGCTGGTCCAGGAAAGGATTTTTTGAGGCTCTTTTTACAGCAAACCTCTAAAAAATAGCAGTGCATTCTTCTACACTCCAGATTAGAACGCATATGAGTAGTTCCAATAAATGAAAACATGAAAGACTAAAACCAAAGTTCATTCATAGAATAAAAGACATCACAAAGAATACTGAAGGAAGGAGGAGTCCAATTTTGCTGTTTCACTGAAAATACATTTTCCTTATGTATGCCTATAATCCCAATTTTTTTTTTTTTTTTTTTTTTTTTTTTTCTTCCCTTGGATGCCTCACTTAAACTGGATAAATCCACAAATAAGGGACACAAAATAGACTAGCAAAGAAGTCATGGTAAATATCCATAACAAGGCCTGTTCTCTGAACCAGAGGAGAGGGACACCTAACCTAGAAACCTAGATGTCTATAGAATAGGTATTGGTATCTGAGACGGTACCTCAGGTTGCCTTTCTAGTCAATGATGTCATTCTTTTGACCTATTTTAGAGGAATTGCATCTCAGGAATAGAATAGTCACCCATGAATGTCTCTCTGCAACTATAAAGAGAGTTTAAGATAATTAGCTAAGTTTTAGATTAAGATTTAGATAGTTAAATTTGGTCACACAAATTCCACCCAAGGTGTCTACCACATATATGTAGAAAAAATGAAAAGCAAACAAAATCGCAGTGTGTACAGATGGGTGCCAGTCCTCAGAGTATTATCTGGGTCTCCAAGCTCAGAGACCAAAGTCTGAGCCACCAAGGTACTATTCATAATCCTGCTTTTGTGATCAATTCTCTTTTGTGTAATACAGTTGTCTCTCTCTAACCAATGGAATTCACATTCTGCTAGGGAGACCTTGTAGATTTTTGCCTCCTTCTGTAAATATTTGAATCAAGCTATTTTGCTACATGGAAGGTGCTTTTGAATCCTTTGTTGTTGTTGTTGTTGTTGTTGTTGTTACTAATCACTGAGAAGGAGTAAAAAGTCACCAAAAAAGTACACCAGTTTTAGAGCCAGGAAGAGATTGGGTGGGGTGGGGAGGGACTAAATATTGCCCTACACCTCCTCTTCTGTATCTGTCTGTAATAGTCCACTTAAAGAAAAATGCTAACAGCATTTGGGGAAAGTTCAAGGAAAGGTAAATCAACAAAACAGGGAGGGCCAGGAGATGAAAGTAAAAATGTTTTTTCTCACAATAGCAACCTATTAGGTGTTCTCAACTGCCATTACTGCCTTTGTACCACTTTTTCTTTTTCCTTCTCCACAAGTACCTTGGCAAAATAATAGGCTTTGACAGTCATAAAAATAAAACCCCCCTTTTCAAAGGGAAAAAAAAAAAAAAAAAAAAAAAAAAAGAACTATCAAGAAAAAAGTACTGTTGAAAAATACGTTGTCAAAATCTATAGCACATATTTTAGATACAGGAAGGTACATCTATTTATGATCAAATGTACAACATTCTCCTTTGGTTTGTAAAGAGGCTACTTTTTAATCTCTAGAATGCCAGGAAAATAAATCTAAGCAGACAACTAGGGTCAGACTCTGCCCTTAGATATGCCTGTCAGAGGTCATAGGCTAAGGGCAAAGCTTGTCTTTATCCATTTCCATTCACAGATCCATGCTATCCTAGAAGAGAAAGTGCACAGAGCTTAATGAATGCAGTGGATGTATGTGCTGTGTTTATAATGTAGACTGGAAATGTCCACTGGCTTCCAGTTCCCACTGATACTTTGCTGTATTCTCAAGCACCATCTCATTTTTTTACATGGACCATAACCTCTTCAAGGTATCTTTCTCTATTGTATTGTATATGTATGTGGTGCTTAAGGAAGCCTGTTGTTGGCTTGCCAAATATCGCATTGAGATTCATCACAGACACACTGTGATTGAAATAATCAAGCAACTACGTTTAGGAAAATAAAGGCTAGTTTGACTTTTTGTCTCTAACGCTTTTATAGTTATCAAAGAGAGAAGCATCTCTAGAGGTAATTCATCCCTCAGTAACCTGGGGTTGGATTCAGCTTTGCTGTTTGACATCTAATGACCTCTAATGCCTTGAGTATTCAAAATATCTACACAAGACTGAGAGAAAAAACACAAATAATATGAGGGTCCCACGCACTCCCTAATGACAGCTTGGAAGGCAGCCAAGATACCTACCCTATGACATCCCAAATCTGCTAAAATCTGTCACTGCAGCTTTGAAAAGCTCAAGGGATGTAAGGAGTGACAATAGGCATCTTTGCTCCAAACTTTAATGGGTAACTCAATGTATAACTGAAAACATCATATTTTCTGATAATTCTTAGAAGCAGCTGGTCAAAAACCAAGTCTTTTCTTGTGAACAGACTCTCCAGTTCAACACTGAGCCTAGTTTAAGAAGCGAACTCTGTACAAAACCAAACTGCAATGCTCAATTACAAGCAGTGCTTGTAAGGTATGTCTAAACAGCTAAGGGAAATTGTATGCTGATTTTTTTTTTCTTATTTTTATTGTTACAGTTCCTTTCTCTCACCTTCTGTAATACTTAATATTTACACCAAAAATTAATCATTCTTCAAAATGTCTCTGGTCTATTAAGACATCAGGAAAAAAAAAAAAAAAAAAAAAAAAAAAAAAAAAGTTCAATTTTACTTTGAACTCACTAGGAACAGAAATCAAACCAAAAAAGAAAGGCATTCTTCCCAATTCAAGGTGGTCAAAAATTCTGGAGTGAAACAGTCTTTCAGTGGCACTTCTCATACAAAATGATTTGACAAAGCTCCATCTCCCATGATATATTATATACTTTTTCATAGCTTAGTTGTCTCTGTCCCTTATAGGAGTCTCTGCCAGGAACTTCAGCTATGGAGCAGGTCTGAAATCTATAATGGGAAACAAGCCTGGATTGTAGCCATGAATCAGCAGAGAGAATAAAAGCTGAGAGGACTCCAAATTATGGAGTAGTCATATAATGTATGTATGAATTTAATATCAAGTCAATACTAAGCTTTTGGACAATTCTGTTCATTAATAGAAGAACAGAGTAATGATGGTTAGTTTAATTTTTTAATTTTATAAAAATGTTTGGTATTTTTACTTCTTTTTCCAATTCAGAACAAAAACCGTAATGAGAACTTCCAGCTTTTCCCTTGGTGTGTGTCCACAACGGTGTGGAAATACTGTTTTTTCAATCACAGCTAAGACAAATACCTTTATTCCCAACTGACTGTAGGGGATGATCATTTTAAAAAATGTACCCAAATTCACATTGCTATAGTTGATTGAACTAGGCACAAAAAATATAGTTAAATGATAAGAGTTCTTTTCCAACAAAGACAGCTTATGAGGTGGACAGAGCACATGATTTCTTTGTCTTAGACTTAGACTTGATATATGATTTACCCTCAGCTTGCATCCTGACTTTTTTATATTCATAAATGATATAGAGTGTTGCACTCAAAATGTGTTATCAATGAAGATCAGTATCTTGTCCACATTAAGTAAGGCAGGATTCAGATCTTCTCATTATGGACTACTGGAGTAGCAAGCTTGCCAGGAGAAGCCTTGAAACATCTATTTTAAATAACTTTCCAAGTCAAAATTTCATTTCTTATTGTCTTCCCTCATGAAAAGTACTAAAAATGCTTAAATCTTACTGTAATGTTTTGGTGCATCTTCATTAGATACAAAAGCAAAAGTCTTCAATTAACAACAACAACAAAAAGTGTTAAAAAACAATTATATTAATCAAAAAAAAACTTCCAATTTTCTTTAATTTCAATTAACAGTGGCACCAGAATCACTCTATTCACACCAATTCTTATGAGACAGTGGCTTCTGCTACACATGGATAAATTGAGTTGTAAAACAGCATTCAGTGTGTCATTGAATGAAAGCCCTAATTATGCATTCTGAATACCAGTTATTAATATGTGACCAAAGTATCCATTTGGTATATCAACAGAGGAGTACTTGGTAGCCATCAGCTCCAATCTGAGATGTCCCATATGAAGTTGTTTGATGTTCCTCAGAAGATAACAATGCCCAATAAATCTTGGTATGACACTACAGAGAGGCATTTATTCTTGATTTTGAGCTCAAAGAACGTTAAAAATTTACAGCAATTAAAGTGTTGTATAGAAATATATCTCACTTGCAAAACTAAGCTTTTTTTTTTAAAAAAAAAAAAAAAAAGTATTTTGTTTCTATTTCTTCTCCTTCCCCTGTTTATATTTGTTCATCCTCCATTTCTGCCCTTTCACATTAAAATAAATACTCCTCATATCTCAGCTTTGCAAATAATATCACACATCTTTAACTTCATGCACATGAGGAGATCCTTTTTACCCAAAAAACAGAGCTAAGCCCAGACATTAGTGTCTGGAGTGCAGAGACTCAGTATGGAAATTTTACCTTTCTAGAACTGGTTGTCAAGAAAATGAAATTCCAGCTATCCAGGCAAACCTAATCTGTTAAAACATATTTTTCCTTTGTCAAGTGATATTTCGTCCATTTTCCCCTTTTCAATACCTATTTTTCAGTGTCTGGATTTAAAAGTAATTAATAATAATAATAATAACAACAACAGCAACTTGTAGAAAGGCAAGAAATATTCATTACCTCTTCTCTGCTCAATACAAGCCATACGGATCTTCTAAAATGTAGAATTAAAGTATGTCCTTTGGAAGGATTTAATCCTGTGTTGAGAAGTACACACACAACACTCAAGGACTTTCTTACCACCCCAAGAAGGTTGTTGCCATGTTTAATTTCCCTCAGTTCTGGTAAAATGAATTTTATTGGTAGGCTGAACACATCTTATTTGATGTGCCTCTGCACATATACATTACAACTTCTTTTGCAAGATCATAAAACCTTCTACCATAGATTCCTTTCCTATATATTTTCCACTAGGAAAACAATTTGGGATAGGATTTTTATTTGTAAATATTTTAATTTTCCATGCTGTGTTTAAGAAGGGTTGTGAGCAGTAAATAAGTGCTTACATTTCCTCATGTTTTCAAGCATTATCAAATTGATAGGGAGGTTATACTAGTATCATATGAATGCCATATTGATTAAATTTCTTTAAAAGCAAGAATGATGTTGGAGGTGAAGCCATGTTCCTCATACAAATTCTTTGTGTTCCAGTAGGCTCATTACAGCCTGCATATAAACCAGCCTTGTTCCAGCACTATGAGATGACCATCAGTCAGTACAATATGTCTGGGTTGGCAGTGTATAATTCTAGTATCAAGGCTATACCTATAATTATCTACCAGACATATAATAGAGAAAAATACTTCTTGGTGAAAAATAACAGACTTATTTTTTTCTAGTCAGTGCTGCATTGTATGTAGACAATAATACTTTTTGATCTTAGGATCTATGGATAATTGGACAAGCACTTACTTAAAATACAATCATTAAAGCTGTCTTTACTCTTCTAATATTAATTTTTCATAATAGTAAGTTCAATGTCTCTGGGTTGGAAAACAAAATAACAACAAAATAGAAATTCTCACAAAGAAACACATATACAAGTGTGCTGATGCTACAAAAGTAATCTTATCCAGTGGAATATGTTGCCAATTTGTACATTGTTTTACCATATGACACTTCCTTAATGCAGCCTTGGAATCCCAAATAATGTGTCTTTCACGCTCCCTTTTTGTGATGGCATGGAAATGGACAATTGGAATACTTCTGAGGACTACAGTGTGACAGATTCAAATGTGATCCAGCAGTTACTAAGCTATTTGCTGGCTTATGGATGGAAATCTAAGGAAACAATATGATGGAATCTATATATACTGACAGCACACCTGTGATGAAAGTTCTTGGGAAAGGTATTTAAAAATATATAAATAAATAAAAAGACATAATTCCAAAGTTAATCAAGATAAGTATAAATTAGTTGCAGATTGATACCGCTGAAAGTCAGGCCACATGTTTAGTCAAGTCAATAGAGAAAAGAAAAAAAAAAAAAAAGAGAGAGAGAAAAAAAACTTTACCTCGAACTAGAACAACATGCATATAGGAACATGCACAACAGTATGGTAAAAATAGCACAAATTTCAAATGTGAAATCAACACACAATTGATAAATATGTAACTATGAAATATAAAAGGAAATAAATATAAGTAATCACAAATATATGTCTTACACTGAAAATCATGAACAGATCACTGTTCTAGTGGGAAAAAAAATGCCACTTACCTTATCTGTGTTCAGATATTTATTTTCAAAGAAGGTCTGGGGGACTCTGAGAATAGGTATGTCTTCATGAATGAAACTAGGGACAGAAAAACATCTTCAACAGGCAGCTATCCTTTATTATCTTCCTATCAATCCAAAATTGTCCTAATATATGTCAGATAGTAAAATAAAATAAAATAAAATAAAATAAAATAAAATAAAATAAAATAAAATAAAATAAAATAAAATAAAATAAAATAAAATAAAAAGTTATCCTAGGCTATGTAGCATAGGATATATTTCCTCATGTTTTCAAACATTATCAAATCGATAGGGAAGTTATACTAATATCATATGAATGCCATTACGTTTCCTTGTAGCTTTTTCCAAACTTATGATGGCATTCAGCTTAAATAAATAAATCTAAACATATTCTATAAACTATATGTACATATAGTTGAGGGTATATAAACATATATATATTCACATGCATATATGTATGAATGTATCTACATTGCTTGTCAGCAAGTCTGTTTTCTGACTTTCATCCATGAAAAGACATGTTTTATGTTCACCTCTGGTTCTTCTTATGGTTCATCTTTTCTGATCATGTTATTTCTTATTAGCATAATTAATGCCTGTATCCAGTTCTAAAATCGAATATTTTCACTCATACTTTATGAAGGTGCTATCTATTTATGTGTGCTCTAATATTATGCTTTTTCATAGAATAAAATGCATTAAGTGTAGACAATAGATTTGAAATTTAGTTTTGAAGCTTGTGGCCATCATTACTGAAGAATCTCTACACTGTCTGTAATCCCTTAGGCCAGTTACAGGAAAGTCATTGCCTGGTGCAGGTTCAAGGCAAGCTATGCAACATGAGCTATTACTGCATGAGCTAACAAGCCCAGCTCTGTTAATCAGCAGCTCAACAGTATCAGTACTTCCTATCACTATAGAGATTAACACTGCAATTGTATGAGAGCAAATAAACTTGGAGGGCTCAAACAGACCTAAGATTGTGTCTGCTCAGCCACTTTAAGAAGGGAAATACACCCAGAGTCTGTCTGCATTTAAAATTGATTATAACATATATTGGTTTGTTTTCATTTTCAGAGGTAGTGCTCAAGTCAGCAAGTACATTTTTGCCAAAGGCTTCCCATTTGTTAGGCCTTCAGTGACCTTTATGTTTTCAAATTAAGTTTTCTTGTAGCTTTTTCCAAACTTATGATGGCATTCAGCTTAAATAAAGCAAAACACTTTGCAAAATATCAGTTTCCATCTCACAAGCCTCTATGCCCTCCATGGTGACAAGTTAACTGATCTGGCAGTTTCAGTTCTCATAAAAGTGAAGATTTATGTGCAAGATCTGAGGTACTTATGGCCTTTAGGTTAATAATGGCCAATAGAAAGAGACAGTTTCTTGAGATGTAACAAAATGTATGCTTTGTTTTCAACCCCAGAGATAGCTCCTTCTAAATGACAAAAACAAATTATTTCATTTATAAAGGCTGCAGGAACTGAGTCAGTTAGAAAGGGCAGCTTTAAAGCTTTTATGAGTTATCTGTACCATTCTTTCACAATGGATATAGTTATCATCTGTGACATGGATGGAAGAATTTTTTTTTTCTTCACACTCATGTACATGATGCAGTTTCATAACACCAGAAGCAATTGCTAATAGAACAATAAAGATAGATGTAGTAAATTATTTCCTTCTCCTTCATCTCTCTGGGGGAATTTATCGATCCCCAGTGAGTTGAAATGCTGTAGTCTAGAATCTGTTCTCCTTTTCTAGTTGCATGGGGCAAAAACTTCAGGATTAGTAGGGGCCCATGTCAGACTTACTCTGAGGCAGGGACATCTCTAAAGACCCAGGGATGATCCACACCAGGGCAGAGACACCCCTGAAGAAACTGTGGCCTGTGGAAAACCTGCACTGCATCAGGGTTGATCCCTGAGGGAAGACAGCCTGTGGGAGACCAATGCCAGGGCAGGGGAAAGCAAGCAAGAAGCAAGGAGTGACAAACTGAAACCATGCAACCTCAACCTTATGTGCTGCTCCTTGCCTCAAAAAAGGGCTTGGGATGGACTCAGTAAATATTGTTTTCACAGTGAAAACAAGCAATGATGACACTAAGAAGTGGAGACAAGAGATGTTGTGCTGGAGCTGAGCCTTGGGTATGGGGAGACGTGTGTCTCCATCAGTTTGTTTAATTGTTTATGTGTTCTTATTTTTCTCAGTGATGGAATCAGGAAATGAAAGTTTAAGTGGCAGTAAATTAAGTAAAATTCCCAAGTTGAGACTGTTTTGCCTGCAACACTACCAAATAGAGAGATTGTATAGCTGCAGGGAATGTATGGACTCAAGGTCCTGCCTTCTTGATTGTCCAGATGGGAGACTTAACTGGAACATTTTGTAGCTCTTCACTACCTACAGCCTTTCCACTGGATAGGTTTTATTGCTGGCATGTAATCAGGATACAACCAGGCTATGTAGTAGGAGATGAAAGACTCAGAGCAGTCTTGGCACCTATAGCTTAGACATAAACTGAGAAAGATGAGCCCTTCCAGCAGACAGTCAGACTAACTGCACAAGGAAGTGTGGATAGAATAATTTAAAATAGTCAGTGGCTACAAGATAATCTGCCAAAGTGATCAAGCCCCAGATGATTAAAAATGGAAAATACCATCATAATATAAATCCTGCATTAAAAATTCTCAAATATGTATATGTTTAGATGTTAAGCCAACATACTAGTGTGCTTCTTTTCCATAATTAAAACAACAGGTTTAATATTTCCACTTCCTTGGCACTATTGGTATTGCAACTTGTATTTTGACAGACCAAGAGTGTTTTACAAAGAAAAACTCCTGTGACAGGACTCCTTCCTTGTCTTCTGGTTCCTCCTGTTTCAAAAAATTGAGTTACTATGAATCTTTTCACCATTATACTTCAATTACAGGTTCTCACAGGGTACAGAAATCCACTGATATTCACAGGAGCTATAAACTTCACTTATGACATCACACAGGAAAAAAGCTTGCATTTCTTTTTACAAATGTATTTTAAGCATAGAGAGGTCATTTTTCATAAAATAAAGAGATATGAGCTTACGAGGTTTATTCATCAGTGTGTTTTTGTGTTCCAAGATTCCTCAGGTAAAGTGTCAGGTGAGCAAAATGTCTCACTGTTTTCCACATAACATTCAGGCAGGATCCTGCTTGGATGAGATTGCTTCGTCTGTCCCCTTTGACAAGGGTGCATTTCCAGGGATAAGAATAGGTGGAAGTGGTAGAAAACAGGAGCAAAAACTTTTCTCTATTCTATTCTTCCAATATTCCTCCAATTAAATTCATAACCCTACACAGAGACCAGTTGTAAAAGCAGAACAAGAGGGAGGAAGGGAAATACCTACCACCCTGTGGTGAGAATTAGCCATCAGTTCTGCAGCTAGCTGTAACTGGGACAACTGCTTTGTCCAAAACAAAGAAAACCACTTCCAGCACTGATGTGAACAGATGCCCACAGGAAAGAAATGTAAGCTACAAACAAACTGTGCACAAGGTGCTTGCTGGTGTGTCATGCAGCATTAGGGTGTTCACATGGGGAGCTCTGTTGAACAGCTGATGTGCCACAAGTCTAGTCCTGCTAACTTGTTATCATTTGAAAATATTATCTGCCCCTAGGAAGTTTACAAACTAAATGATAGAACAGTGCATGGTACATGACCAGAAGAGTTACAGACCCCATTTGGTGGATGTGGCTCTGTCTCACAAAAGAAAAGCTGTACAGCATTAAGGATCATTTCAAATTTCCTGAATCTTGTATTTCTAATATGTTTCTATATTTTTCATTTGGAGGTTTGTCTTCCTTTTAAGTGAGGGAAGATCTGTACTGCAAATCCTCAGCATCTCTTGGTTTCTGTCATTACAATGCTTCTCAGCATTGAGAAGCATATTAAGTGGTACACTAATAGTAGAAGCTACTTCTGCTCTAAATACGCACACTACCACAAGGCCAGGGGACTTATATTGTTATATCAGAAAGCAAAACTATTACAATATTGATACAAATTTTTATCTTGCTTATATTCTGACTACTATTTGAAAATCAGCCTAACCATAAACACTTGGATGCATTTCTGTCTGAGGTGAGCCTGGCAGAAACACCTCAAGAGCATGAACCTCAGAGCTTTTGCCTAAAAACATAGGAACCAACTCAACTGGCAGGATCATACTCAGCCTCACCCAGGAAGCTGTCAGATACAGCAGGATGGGACCTGACAGTGCTGTTGGGTTTTCCTAGAGGTCCTGTGGCTATCTACAGCAATTCAACTATTTTATTCATGCCTCTATACTTGTACTTAACAATATGAAACCATAAATACAAACACAAACGACAGTGCCATCCTGAGAAACATATGGGTGGATGCCCTTCCCCTCAGGTAACGTATAATTGCTTACTCTGGAGAAAGGTGTTTAAGGTGCACTGGTTTCATTGTTTCTAACCGCTTGCCATTATTGCACACCTCTTTTCATTTGAAAGATATAAAAATATCCAATTTTTTATACATTTTAGACAAAGCAGCTCTGTGACAGAGCTAACTGAAAGAAGCCATCTTTCAGTATGACAGTGTAATAGTATATTTTCTTCTCAAACAAACGGCTTCAGCTACAGAATAGCTGAGAATTCATAATAATTCCTCTGTATAAAAGTAGAATCCTTTCAATTCTGCATGTCACTGTCACTTGAACAGTGGATTCCTCAGTGTCACAATTTAAAAAGTAACTCATGGATACACTTGTCCAATAAATGTGATGCAGTCATTTCTTCTATACATTTTTCCCCTGAGAATTTTTTAGCAATGATTTATCATTGTTTTAAAACAAGTTGGATGCCTGAGTTGACAAAGCCACACATGACAATTTTAGTATTTGTACACAACACTCCTGGATATGCAGATTTCTAATAGTAAATGTGTACTATCAGTGACACACAACACGTCAAATGTACAGTATTAACAAATACCACTTCAAACAAGACTCTTATTTAAGTCATTTCAGATAAAATAAGTCCCCTGGGAATCTTTCTTTTGATTTCACTAGAAGTTCAGTTAAAACACAAATTAGGAGATGATATCCCTTGCCATAATTTGTAGAAACAGTTGAGATTAAACACCTGTCTATCCTTAAAACTTATGCTTCTATGCTAGAAAGTATGGTTTCATAATGAATAATGACTAATAGAGACCTGTTCCCTACTGAATCACCCAGCAGAACAGTTTTGGTCTGAGGACATGGTTTTGCATTTCTGCCAAATTAGTAAGAGCATACATTACAGCATATTCAACAGATCTTACTTGAACATCAGTTCTATACTGACAGCAAGATGACAGAGATGATACTAAAATTGCAATCAAAAGAACAGTATATCCATGCTAACAAAGTCCAAAGGGAAAAAGTTATCCCCTTAAAGTCCACTGATTACTTTTGACCAGAACAGCAGCTTTACACCAGTTCAGTATTCTGCAGCATATGGCAATAGCAGATTTGGTCTGACTCTTTCTATCATGTTGCGGGCTGGTGTATTGAAACCTGTTTGGTAAAAATTAAGTGAAATGAAAACTCGCATGTATATCGCAGACACAGACTGGGCAAACCTCAATCTCAGGTGTTCCCAAATTAGGAACAGGAGGAAAAGATAACTAAATAACTAAGCAACATATCTGTCAAGCCACTAAAAGTTAACCAACCATGAAGCAAGATTAGTGAGTGGTAGATTGCAGTTCCATTATGACAGAACCATGGACTAAGAAATTAAGAACATTTCTTGCTGTTTTTTTAGATTAGGTAACTGATGTTGTTGACTAGGTAAATTAGTTGATGTTGATGATTAAATAACTTAGTTTGTGCAGTGCACAACTTATCTCCATAAGTTTCTGCAGCTTTATATGCTCTTTAAAATACGTAAAGGGTTATAATAATTAATTAATTACTGATATGAACCACTAATATTGAATACTGGAAAACCAAAAGTTTCAAAAACTTCAAAGTTGTTTAGTTCTGTTATATAACTAGAGTTGCACCATATTATGTAGTTGTCTGAAAAATGGTAGCTTCTTCCTGAGGACTATGCAAGATGAGAACATCATGTATTAAAAGGGATTTTATTTTTTTCTGTAGGAAATAAATGGAGCATTTTCATTCTTAAAATTGTTTTTCTTTATTATATTGATTCTCTTCTATATCTATTAAGTATTTCTTTCATAGAATTTAAGGATAAATTTTTATTTTGCAAGGTTTTAGGGATGTACTAAATTTTAAATGCTGTCTCTTGAGCTGTGGCCTTTGAGGACCATATACTAAATTAGCCATACTCATAAACATTTTCAGGATTGTGGAACCTGAAATAGCAAGTAGCAAACCTCACAGTTACATGCCAATACTCGCAAACACATTTTGTCTATCTAAACAAGGATGTATTTGGGGAGGTTTAGAATATCCAATACCTTTGAGTTAGAGCAAAACTTTTGCCCCACTAGTGCCTGTGGAAGGCTTGCAATCAAAGGGATCAAGACTTTATTACTTTCTTAAGTATCAGCATTTCTGAATATCCAGCCTAAAAATAATAATAATAATAAAAACATATTTCATAGGAAAAAAAACATGCAACAAGTACCTTACTAAAAGAACAGAAATGGTTACACTCTAATAACCTCACTGTAATTACTTATCCACAATTACTTCCATGGAGCTCGAATACACCATTATCTCTATTTCTCTCATTTGCAGCAGCTTTTGCCTATTTTATCTCATGACTGTACTAAAGCACTATTCCCTCCTAATGCATGGGTGATTAGTTATTTCAGTGGAGCAGTAAATTTCTAATTGTTTTCCTTCAAGTGGTGGGTCAGCAAACTTAAAACACAGACACAGATATGAAATATTCATTTTGGGTTAGTTACAAGTTGATTTGAAATCGATCTCTTTTATGAACAAAGAGCCTGATACTCCTATTTTGCCTGGTACAATGATTCTACACTTTTCAACTTGGCAAGAAATTGCAAGAAATTGAAAAGATTTAGAAATATAGAAAAAAGAAAAAAAAAAAAAGTCCAAACAATTCCAGAACCTTTTAATCAAAACCAGAATGATGAGTGTGGCATTCTTAAAACAATTGAATAAACAAATGTGTTAGACACAAATGTGTTAGAAACAAATGTTTCATATGACCTAAACATTAGCTTTACTGACTCATTGCACTGCTCTCTCTCCTACAACATATATCTCAAAGTTCAGATCATTCCTTTGTGCTCTGCTCCACTGACTCTATTTCCTTGTTTCCATGATGGGAATGTGCTTTAAAAATAGCATTGTTTAGCCTTTAGCTAAGACAGCTTCAGATCACCACAACAGATGCTTTCCTGAACCGATGAGGTGAATTCCCAACACATTTTTCAGCTGATGGCATTGTATTTCAGCTTCATTAAATGAAGTTTAAGTAGCGCGAGAAAAGCCATTCCTGGGCTATTTCATGGTCCATATAATCTTCAGTGTGCTGTTTTTCACTAGTATTGAGAAAGAAGGTGAGGGATAAAGGAAGCTGCTGTCACCACAGGTAGCAGGGAACAGGGTTGCAATCTACCAAGCAACACGTAGCAGTGCTAATAAGCCTGCAGGAAAAGCCAGGCCTAAATAAATAAATGATTAATGAGGAACGGTGACTTAAAAGAGCAAAAGTGCATATGCATGGCATGGAGGTTACAGTACAGTCAGAGCCAGTGAAAACAACCACAGCAAATGAAAAAATATTTAGAGAGAAACAAAGTTTTTGACTGGATGTTTAGAAAGAAAGAGAAAAGTAAGTAAGAAACAAGAGCCCTTCTAATATTGTTGTTGATATTGCTTTAATTTTTCTTCTGATAACACTGATATTCCTAGACATTATGAGCTATGAATGTGAGCTATCCATGTACAAGTATTTTTAAAATAGCAAGTATTTAACATGAGTGATTCAGAACAGAGAATATGAACAAAGAATGGAGAAAAACAAATAAAAACATTTTTCATTCTGTAAAATATAGAGGAAGTATGTAATACTCATCATGATTTCCTTCAGGATTCTAACTACTAGATTTTTAATCATTCTGAGACGAAGGCCGTGTCTAGTAACTGTCCAATATCATGTATTATAGCTGTTGGCACAATACACTTATCTCAAAGTTGGACTTTCATTCTTTTACTTAAAGACTGCCTACAACAATGCATCTGTAAGCATGAGGTGTTAAAATCAGCTAAAACTAAGTGAAAAAAAAATCAAGATTTTTACTCTGCAGAACATGCTGGCTTTTAAAAAACAGTTAGTCTTCCAAATCAAAATAAGATCCGTGAAACAGAATGTGTATAATTTGTTTCCTTTGGAAAAACAGTACCTTCAAAATCTTAACATTTCATTTTCAGAGTGGAATGTTTTCATTTCATGTTGCTTTAATTTTATTTATATGATTTAATTACTTGCCTTGGCTGTGAGTAAAGATTAATATACACTGTTAATCAACTGCAGATAAGATGTAATACTGGTACACTACCAGTATGAAAGAAGAATGGGAGTCCTCAGACTTTTTTTTTAATGAGCATTCTTGATTGTGAGACCTTTGGGGAATAGATCACATCTTAATTTTGTGTTACTATGAAATAGTTCTAAAAACCAGAGATAGCCAGGTGTTGGCTGAAATTCATAGAATCACAGAATCATAGAATGGCTTGGGTTGGAAGGGACCTCAGAGATCACCCAGTTCCACCTCCCCTGCAATGAACATGGACACCTGCCACCAGCCCAGGCTGCCCAAAGCCCCATCCGACCTGGCCTCGAGCACCTCCAGGGATGGGGCACTCACAGCTTCTCTGGGCAACAGGTACCACTCCCTCAACTCCCTCCAAATAAAGATTTTCCTCCTAATATCTAATCTAAATCTCCCCTCTTTTAGCTTAAAACCATTCCCCCTTGTCCAGTCATTATCTGCCCAAGTAAAAAATGTCTCTCCCATCTTTTTTATACACCCCTTTTAAGTAACAGAAAGCTGTGATGAGGTCTCCCCAGCAACTTCTCCAGGCTGAACAGCCCCAGCTCTCTCATCATTTCTTCATAGGAGAGATGCCCCAGCCCTCTGAGCATCTTCCTGGCCCTCCTCTGGACCCATTCCAGCAGCTCCACATCCCTCTTGTGCTGGGGGCCCCAGACCTGGATAGAGCACTCCAAGTGGGGCATCACAAGGGCAGAGTAGAGGGGGATATATTCTAGGAATATACCAGATTTTCTGCAACTCTCACAGTGAGGGCAATACAGCAGAAACTTTCTCTTAAACAGCTCCTGCTGCCATAAGGGTAACCAACCATTGAGCTTCAACATCCAATGCCAATGAGATCCTCTCTTCATCTTAAGTCAGCATCATCAGAAAATAACTCTTTTATCTTGACACACAGAGACATCCAGTCCGATCAAGTTATCACAGGTTACTGTGCCCTAATTCATGGAGAGAAATAGGTTCTTCCATAAGTTGGGAAGACAAGGTCTACAATAAACTTAAGAGGTTCTGTCCGTCCCCTTCTGTTGCAGTGGGATTTAGGCAATAATGTAGACTAGACACTTAACACTTAGTTGGTCAAAATACAGTAAAATTAATCTCAAATGCAATAACACTTCATTTCCCTTTCTCCTTTCTATGATTGTAACTTCCTTGTCTGTTACCCTGGAGTCTCTGCCTCCATTTTCTGAAGGCTCAGTGAGTCTTTTTCTCATACTATCAAATATTTTTGCTTATTTAAGGTTTGAAAAATCTGCTTCATAACCTTCAAGTGAAAAGCTAGGACACATTCACCTCCTGCATCCTCAGTAAGCCCATTTATCCTACTTCAAGTAATTCTGGAGCACAAGTACCAATGTCAATACCTTAGTACATCAAGTCACTTACAAAGGAAAAATTGCTAAATCATTCACCACTTTAATTGAAGTGAAAGGTTATTTACTCATTACCACTACTAAATTGTCATTGTGAAATGTTTCTCAACTTCAAACGAAGGATTGTTACCCAAATTGGAAAGAAAGTGCATTATAAAGGGTTGTGAAAAGCAAACCCATCGAATTACAGCCTTGTCAGTGCAGTGTTCACCATGAGGACAAAGAAAGGCTTTCAGCCTTATTTGACCTTAATAATCAGAAAGTTTTCTCAAATCATATTTCCATATCAAAACTTTTGTATTATTTACAAAAAAAAAAAAAAAAAAAAAAGTGTGCCGATATTCCAATATTTACCCTTGGATATACTTGGGAGGCAATGGATTTTGAAATCATAGTTAGCAAGCTGATTCTTACCCTTTTAGTTTTCTCTCTTCATAATGAGAACAATACTGGAACACATGACTGCAAGGGGAAGAAATTACTTTTCTAACCATTTTGCCTGACCTCCTAACATGTAACAAATTCTCCAGTACTTCCTATACCAAATTTTTGATTTATCTTTAAGAAAGATATCTACTCTTCACTTTATGACTGGATGATCATAATTTAGCCACCAGATGATAAGTTTTCCTAGGGTTTAGTGAAACCTGACCTTTGGGAATAGTTCAGCTTGATTAAATCCATTTGACTAACTGGATCTTTTTCAGTTTGGTTTAAAATACACTCTTGAATACATAATCCCTCTCAGTCTCTGGAATCCATCCACACACTCACACGACAATGGCTACATCCAACTCTATACTTGACCAAAGCAGTCCTTTCATAAAAGTACCAGTTTCAGAATCGATGAGTTAGTTGGAATTTGAGTTTATGTTTAAAGAAGCCTTACACTGTATGTGATATGAATGGGACACTTAGATCATTTTCAGCAGCCAATTAGCAGCCAATATAAACATTATATTTGGAGGAGTCATGTCCATCCCACAGAAGAATCAACTTTCATTTTGGATTTTAATGGGATCTCTTTTTTATAACTAAGAAATGTTTTTTCCTGTTATGTTATGTGATATCAGACAAATTCACCACTTTTCCACATAAGGTCGGTCATATGTGGCAAGTGCCAGAATTTTATAGCAGTTAAATTATGAAAAGATAGAGGCTGCAAAGAAAGGAAATGCAGGTTCTTCTACAGAAAGAGTGATGTGAATTCAAACAGAAGCAAAATGACTAATCTAAAAGAATATCCTTTGGGGACAGGATAGGAAGGGTTGCCATGTAAGTTTGACTGGACTTTTTAACCACTGTTCAACACGTATTTGACATTTTTCTGGCTTTTTGTATGCATTGACCTAATAGAAAAGTAAGCAAACTGTGTCAGTCTCTAGTCCTGACAAGAATCTGCCCTGGGCAACTTTCTCATTATCTATTTAATTAGAACTTGGTTTCACCTACCAGCTTTACATGTAACTCTGGAAACAATAGTCTAATTTTAGCCTCAAGTTTCTCCTTGAGCTTTTCTCTTCTTCTGTGCCTCTCACCTGGGAGAAGCCCAGCATGTCATAATTCACTATAATGTCACAAACCTTATCCAGGGGCTGTTACCAGAGGGAACTCTTACATGTAAGAATTTCTATAGTGGTTTTATCCCAATTTCTTTTAGAGAAAGAGTTAAAAATATTATCTTCCAAAACAATTTGAAATGCATAGCTCCAGATGCCTGGTTTCATGAGGGGAAGCTATATCAACCATTAGCACCTGATTTGCTTTGGGAAAACACAAGCAATTAATCTGGCTCTGTATTTTCAAACACAAGGACAAAAATTAGGACTCAGGAAAACTGAAGGCAAGTTGCTGGACACTAGAGAACATGGCATAGAACCGTGCTTATGTGTGTGTCCTGTTCTTGCATACTCTTTTACAGACAGCCATTACTGATCAGGGTTAGTAGGCTAGGTCTAGATGGACCTTGTATGTCATCTAGCACAGCCCTTCCTAAATTCTTAGCATAATCATGACTTAAGCAAGGCTTTCAACACTCTCTTATAACATCCTCTTAGACAAACTGATAGACAGTGAGGCAGACCAAAAAAATGGTTGAAATGCCATGCTTAGAGGGTTGTGAACAGTGGCATGAAGCTGAGGCTTAGCAATATAACTTGCGAGTGCTGGGGCCAATACTGTTCAGTATCAAAGAAACATAGAATCATAGAATATCTGGGCTGGAAGGAACCCACAAGGACCATTGAGCCATTGAGTCCAACTCCTGGGTGCCCAAAGGACAACCAAATATATATATATATATATATATATATATATATAAATCAGACCATGTGTCTGAGAGCATTGTCCAAAAGCTTCTTGAACTCTGGCAGGCTCACTGCCATTGCCACTTCCCTGGGAAGCCTGTCCCAGTGCCCAACCACCCTCTTGATGAAGAACCTTTCCTAACACCCAGCCTGACCCACCCCTGTCACAGATTAAAGCCATTACCTCGGGTCTTATTGCTGGTCATCAGAGAGCAGAGCTCAGCACCAGCTTTACTCAGTGGTCCTTCCTTTGGCCTTCCTCTAGATCCTTAGCAGTATGAATAATGTTGTCAGTCTAGGTGGAAAGAAAGAAAAACATTGAGCCAAGAAGTCATCAAGGAAAATGCCCTACTTAATGAGCAAGTTAAAGAATCATCAGTGTCTCTCGTGCTCTGGATCATGTTTCATTTTGGTAGACTTAGACTGACAGCTGCACAAGAACACTTAGCTGTCATGTCCTTGTTTTTATCACCATGCATGAGGTACAAGAAAATTATTACACATCTCAATCTTAGAATATGGTTTCTATTTTAGAGCTAGTACATGTCTGTCTAGCATAGACTGTGAATGTTTTAACTACACACCTGTAAGATTTGTTCTGTACAGACAGGCCTTCAATGTTATTTATAATATCTTTCAAGTTAGATTTCACTTTCCAATTTACTTTAAATTAAATAAATTATGATTCTATCTCTTTGTCACTTCATTCACCTTTTCTTCATGTTTATTTTATTTTGTAATAAATTAGAATCATAATCAATACTTTGGGATTCATAGAAGTTACCATAATCCAAATAAAATTAATGTTAATAGGTGACCAATACCTCAAAAGCATCCTGGACTGTTCCTAGGATGCTCATAAACTATAATGATACAAATCAACAATAAAAAATATGGCCAGCCTGCTAGGATCTACAACATTTTGCTAGGATAATGGTCAAGAAAAAATACCACTTTTCTGAAGGTTTGCACATATCTAGATTTTCACAAAGCTCCTTCAACATAAAATCAAAATGAATTATATACACATATGTATAAATCACTGCTGAAGTCAGTGACACAAACAGTCCCTCCATTCCTTTAATAGTTAAATTCCATGTATACCACATGCTAGAACAATGCAGCTGACTTGCAAGCAGACTCCCACACTCCAAACTGAAATCTCATGGTGCTACTTCCAGTAACTATCGAGGGGAAAAGAAAGTTCAATATGGGGCACAAATTCAAAGCATGAATATAGATAGCAAGTATTGTGAAGGGTTTTGAAGCAAGCACTTGAAAGCAGCATGGGAAAAGAGCAGAAGCCCAGTGGACCATATCTTGATTTCCTTCCCTGTGACAAAGAAGCAACATATAACACAAAGGCTACTGAAAGAGCATTCCTTGTTTCACTGGAACACTCCCTGGCAGCTCCTGCATTTGAGAAGTTCTTTAATTCATTCTTTCAAATAATCCTACACCCATTTGCTACAATTTTGTTCTGTAATAACATAGGCTTTAAGCGGGAGGTATTCATACCCCCGATGGATTATTCATTATAATCCGGCCCCTGCCACACTTGAGCTGTCTGCTCCAATATGCTCCATTTTTGATATGCACCTGTAAGGTTTAAAGTTTCAGCTTTCTTTACAGCTGCTTTTCCCATGTTGATCCATGTCATACAAGAAATTCTTGCCTTCAGACTTTGTTCCATCTTATCAAGAATAATTCACCTTTCTTTTTCTGCTATCATTCCTATTCTCTCTTGGTAAGTCTTATATTCTTTTTTGTGTAGATTACTGAAAGTGGTATTCTTTATAATACAACATATAGTACATTTTCATTAGTATCACTACAAATTAACATCAATGCATATTTCCCATTATTCTTCCTTCAGCAGAACATTCTTTCTTCCCCTCCTTATTTGCTTTCAGTTATTGTTTTCACAGATCCAGTTATGCCATTGGGTTTTAGCAAATCCTACTCTTTATTTAACAGTCTGAAGGGAGATTTAAAATCCTACCCTGACATTAAGTTATAAAGTAAGGAAGGAAACTGTAGTCAATTAATAATGAAGCAGAAAATTGCTTACTGAGCACCGTGCAGTTTTATCCTTGGAGCAAGCAGTGCATATTCCACTACAAAAAGCAGTTTCTTGTGTCTATAAAACATTTGTTACAGGCATTTATACAGTTTAAATAACAAACAACTGAAAATACAATATGAGCTCATGAATGCTGAAATGATGAAACATAGCTACTCTATTAAAATTGTTAGCAGCACAGCAGTATATGATAGTAATCTTATTGTGAATAAAACTGAACCTGATTAAATTCTTGTCTCTTTGCCTTTTTATTACAAAATGGAATCATAATCTCCTAATATCTACAATCTACAATCGTTCCCACTCTGGTCTGTTTTTTAAAGAACAGGATAGACTATGGATAAAATAATCTTTGAAAAGTAGCCTAAGTGCCATCTGTGATAAAGGTTTCTTATGTGCTGCTGTGTAGGTGCTTTTTTGTTTGTTTGTTTGTTTTTTCAAATTACTTGCATTATGGTAGCACTATGGATGGATATCCAGGCTCTTAAAAGCTTCCCAAAGTCTTTGGTGCTATAAAATAATGAATAGAGACAGAACTCTGGACTCCTCTCCATTTCATTCCATTTGATGAGTTCAAATGACATTGGGATTGCCTTTACAAACCTAACCCCAGTTTAGGCTATATATTCTTCAAAATTAATGTGTACTTAAAAGTTACTCCCAGTGAAGGAGCAGTAAAAAATAAAAATTATATGTATATATATACATATGTTACAATAGCATTTTTTTAATGAGTTGCATTTTCAGTTTCTAACTTCAAAGCAGGGAAAAAATAAAAGGATCAGTTACACATTTTCATCAAGACTTGGTATTATGTTTGTTTGACTTGCTTAGGAGAAAAATATTAAAATCAACAACTGATATCTACCTGAAATTAATATTTTCCCTACTTATTCATACTTATGTGGCCTAATCCTGAGATGATATAACACAGTTTAGTTACATGAAAATTAATAAGACTAACCTGGTTTTAAGAAACAGGAGAGTTAGCTTTGTGAAGTTGTGTGTTTTGCCTTTTCTGACCACATCTATCTTTCCATGCTCTTAAAGACACACATCACACTCAGAAAGAAATGACTTCAAATACTTCACCCATTTACTGTTATTTCACTCTCTAACCCACAAATTGTGTAAACAAAAGTGTGTTTTACAATTTCTAGCCTTACTTCCTATCAGAAATTCAGGTTCTGTTCTTTTTTTTGTGTATGTATAATCTTTGGTAACATTCTGCTGGACAAATTTCATTCTTACTTTCATTCAGACAACCGTCCTCCCTACATCAGATTTAAAACGGAGTAACACTAATTTGTCTATCAGGTTGGAATTGAGTGTTTCTGCAGATGTTTCATGAAAAAGAAAATGATCTCAGTTAAATTTCATTGTTGTGTTGCCCAGGTAGGTCTAACTGTAGAAAAAGAAAGAGATAAAACTAATTTTTCTTGCCAAAAGATATTTCCCAAGCCACTAGTGTCTGTCAATCTGTGCCTGCTTATCACATTTGCATCGATCCCTGTGTGGTAAGAAGTAAACTCTTCCTTGCATTAAAGATATTTTTGCTAAAGGTTTAAAATTTAGAAATGCGTGTATTTTTACTGATTTTATTTATTTATTTATTTAACAGGAAAAATTAAATTCTGCTCAGGATTTCTAAGAATCACACCAGGCTTTTCAGAACAGACAGGAAAATGGTACCACACTTTCAGCAAGCCAAGTTTAATTAATTAACAGAAGTAATTTAAAAATATATGCAAATAATCAACCATTGGAAATAGTTGTAAGGAAAAAGAAGGAACCAAGTAAATCAAAAGTATCTTGACTCCTTCAGTCAAGTCTGTAGACCCTTTAAAAACATTTCACTCTTAATTACACATTAAACTCTTGGATGTAGTGCAGAAATGCCAGAGGAGAAAACCCTGACTTTCAGTACTCTGGGTCAATAGAAATTATGACTATCCTCTTTTCTGGCCTTAAAATCTGCAATATTTTACATAACACTCTGTCCTATTACAAGAGAATCTGATTAGTTTAAGTTTCCTCATGAATTTTGACACAGTTCAGCTTTATGGCAATCCATATCAGAGCACTCTGGAGTAGCTCTTTTGCAGGACCAGGCAGCATTTCAGAGAATATAGCCTGAGGCAAATTTTGAAGACTGCTCAATGCTATTACTTTGGGTATAACTCACAGACAACGTTAGACCACCATGGAAAAGCTGCAGTGGAGTCAAGCAAGAACTTGTGGATTAAAGTCCTCGGGCATTTAATGTTTGAGATAAATACCTGCTTTAAGACATGGATCTAAACTCCCCTTTGATTTGTGCAATGGATTTGTCCTGCAGAAAACCCATCAACTGACCCAGCATTCTTACCTACATTCGTTTCATCTTCTTATAAGCCCAATGTATAGAATGTAGAATTACGATTCACCAGATGTTGAACTCCAAGATATTTCAATTATTACTGCTAAAATGAAAAGCAAGAGCAGAACATACATAGCCATAAAGCACTACAACTCCCACAAGCATCCTCCAAGCTTTAATTGAAATATCCAACAATTACAGAATTCCAACAGAAGAGACTGAGAAATCAATGAATGCATCAACATTATTGTAATTTCTGAATGAAATAGGAGGTTAAGTGACACTGTTACTGTGCTAACGTTAATCTCTAAATGTTCCAGCTTTCATGGAAAAATGGGTCAGAAAAAAATAGGAATGCACTACTTAGCCTGAGAAATACTGATTCAAAATCACAGTGAATAGTTTGAATTATATAATAGTTCCTAAATTGTATATTAATGGTAGAGAATTACAATCAGAAGTGTTTGACATTCATTGATTTTAAAATACCAAGCCCAAGATATGAAACTCCTGATCTGCAGAATACTCAGGAATCAAATGGTAGACATTATCTTTTTGATGATGTCTTTTGTATAGGGGAATTGTCAAGTAGAGCATACCTTCCCCTGGGATTCTATGGCACGGAGCTCCTACCCCTTGGCTTGGTGGGATGTCCAAAAGCCCTGAGCCACGTAAGCTAAGAAAACTGTTGGCGCTGGTGTGGAACGGCTGGGACTGATTGCTGGAAAATAAAGCTTCGGTAGACAGGCAACAAAAGGTAAAACAGAACTGGGCTTCAGCCAGTCCAACACATAGTCCAGCATTTTAGTACAAACCCATTTCCATTGGCAGTTTATGCTCTTTCTGAAGGGCTTATCTTCACACATTCTCAGTTGCCAACACTGTAGGGAGGACAACCTGGCAACAACAGCTTCTTCAAAAAGATTTTCTAGAGCCTTTTTGTCTGAGCCTTCAAAAATAAAAATAAATACATTTTTGTTCTTTAGTCGTATCTAACTACTGGACACTTTTACTGATGCTTGTGACTTTTGGAGCAAAGTAAAGTAGTCTTATTGTGATTTAGAGGACTCCAAATTTGGACAGGTCAATATGATTTTGATTATTGTATTTTAGTCTAATATATATGTCTCTAGTTTTTCTATCCAGGGAGAAATAAGTCAGGAGCAAC
>NC_048896.1:91039796-91109770 GCF_011077185.1 Oxyura jamaicensis | reverse complement strand
CATTTTTCAGGCACAAAAAGGACAGGTAAACCCCCCCAAAAAAATCTCATCTGGACTTGGACATATCATAGTATTAGCCAGATCCCCTCCTCCAACCATCGCTATAGCTCATGTGCAATGAAAGCAATCTTGTGCTCGCCCACTCCTTCTGTGAGGACACTAGACTGTATAAACGGAGAAATAGCAGAATAATCTCTTCTAATCTTTCTGCCTGAAGCTGGGGGTGGGTGCCTCCTGTCCTGCTATGAACTGTTAAGGTATCACCCTCCCTTGTTCAGTATATTTCTGTGTATATCAGGGAGAATTTAAATGGACAGGCTTATATCACAAAACTGTTAAGCTGGCTATAATCTTAACAATATACAGCAAATGGATTGCAGCATGCAGAGAGGTTTACTAGTACATTTTTAACAGGCTTAGGTGACAGAATCGTGTATAGATTGCTTGTGAAGGAAAGAACAAAACAAACAAACAAACAAACAAACAAAGTCAACAAAATCTTCCTCCAAAACAGCAACAACTAGTCCAAAATGAAATAAATATCTTTGAATTGACTGCACAGAATTTGGAGTGACTGGAAAAAAATATTCCTCAACTCAGTAAGTAAAGAGCATCCCCACATGTTCCAGAAACTGCAGCGGATCATTTCAAGAGTAGCTAATTGTCTTTGGCCAGGATATAATTCAGTAATGTTGGAGGCCTGACAGGTAGTCCTAGTGCTAGCAAATTAAGAGCCTAGTAATTAGCAGTGACTAGGGAATCCACCCTCAGTGATCACTGAGAATATGTCCTGAAACAGCTCGGTCCTTCCCAGTGAACAAGAAAAGGGAAAAATATGGTTAAATTGCATCTTGTCGTTGAATTGTTTTGTTACATAAAGTCTAAAGCCTCAAGCAGTCCCAAAACATATGGTGCTGAGAACCTTGCTCAGAGTTTCATCTCCCCCTCATACCCAGTTCCTTGATAACTGCAGCTGTCATTCTGGCCTGGGTCCAGTGAGTCCAGGGCAGTGTTTTCCCAGGCTGAATCCATTGCAAGGTTCATATCAAAGTCCCAGCATTGAACACAATCTCCTGTCGGCACCCTTCATTTGTTCTGGAATTTTCTTAGGCACATCTTGCAGCTTTAAGTAGCAATGCCAGTACAGATGGAAACGACTGGGCTTCTCAAACTTTTCTGCATGCAGTCTGCTCTAGTGCTGAGGCAGTTCATAAAAATATGCCAGATGAATCTGGCTCTGTGATCATATTGTTAAACATGCCACTATAGTAAATAAGACTGAAGCTCCTGTTTTGCTGTGCATAATGTAGGGATAAAGTAATGCAAGACTTAAAGGCTCCATCTAATTTCTAAAAAGAAAATTTCAAAGTGTTTCTTTTTCAAACCCCACAGTAAAATTCATATTAATTAATGGAATAGACCTTGAATAATGTAAAAGTCTTATCAGGCAGATGGAATTTTAAAGCTCTAAAGCATTAGTAGGTAAGGTCAATTTAATTCAAAATCTGTTTCCAAAGTAAAAATCCTCTCAATAATCACAAATCACATTTCAACCCATTACATCAAAGCAACTGCTGAAGGTGTTTTCATCACTGTAAATAAAAAACTTGGCATTTTTGTATGATACTCTCGATAGCTCAAAACAATATTTTATATATGAAATATATTATGTATTTGTACATATAGATAAATTAAATTTATTTTTTATACTGTGTATGTCTGTGTGCCTACTAATCTTTTTATCTGCCTTATAAACCACCCAGTTTCACTTATTAGCTCCAGAATACTTATTTTATCCTACTTCCAGGTAATTTTTACAGGAATGGGAGTTAAAACTTTAACTCCAGAGAAACATCGCAATATCACACAATCCTTCTCAGATATTATACAGTCCCTATTTAATGTGCAAATACATGTTTTTGTTTCAGGTGTAGAACCTGGGCTCAGGAAGGCCGTGTATAACACTTTGTACTGTAACTCTTCAATTACCTTCTGCAAGTCACTCAGGATAACTGTTTTAAATTGCACTCTGAAGTACTTTTTGAGGTGTGGAAGTGTTTCTGTACTCCCATTGTTCCAAACCATATTGTAGTATGATTCCAGTTCCGTCCATAAAGTACAGAATAAAATACTTGTACTACTGTGTAGCAAAACTACAAACATGCTTTTATGGCAGGGATCAGGGACAGATCTTCTGGAAGACACTAAAGGGAAAATATTTCAGACTCTATTCGCTACCTTGTGAGATGATTTACCCAAGACCACATGATATGGTTTCAATGGTACTGTATTCCTATACCCATTATAACTAGGATATGGGGGATCTGTTTCTATTGTCCACCACTAGAGTCTGTCTTACACGCTTAATCTATAAGGCGTTATTGTATTCTATTATATTTTAGGGCATATTATATTATGAACAGCAAACAATATAAAACTGTCAATATGAATATCTATTTAGTCTTTTTTCTTTCCCTAAGCACCTGGTTTCCAAACTTCCTTCTGAATAGCCCTGTCTATATCAAAAATAAAAAGATTTTTGTCTTATGTAAAGTTCAGAAACAGTACCAGAAACAGCCTATTAAAATGAATGACTTATGATAAACGAAAGAATGTGATAAATGAACCATTTTATCAGTTTCTGATGTAGTCAAGTCTACTAGAATCTTGAAAAGCATTCAAAAAATGCTCACTGTTGTGTGAAATTTCTCTAATCAAATTCCTTTAGATTGTCTGCTCTTTATTACTCATACAGAGTGTTATCCAAAAGACAGTCTGCCAAAATACATGGATTCTGGAGAAGAGTAAGATGGGTTCTCTCTGGTTTCATAAGTCAAATTAGAATTGCACTTGTATCAACCTGAAGCAGAGCAACAGACAGAAATAGCCACATCGCCTTTGAGGCCATTTATGCTTGGGCCAGATTCTCAAACAGGAATTAATCAATATAATGACACACTGTGACAGAAGATTGCATTATAACCCCAAAACAGATTGTGCTTCCTTACATTGGAATCAGGAAATATTTTTAATGCTACAAAATTCAGTCTCACATATTGTTTGTAATTGTTGTCTTTTCAGTTGAGGAAGAAATAGCATTTATCTCACCTGTAATATGAGACCCGTTCAAAAATTTTCTAGACATCCGTGCACAGTTGGTCTACAGGTTCTTCATAGGAAGGAACATCCCTTTGAGATCTCTGTCTAAACTTATTCCATGAGTCATTCCTACAGAGGGAACTTAGGTGACAATTTCAGATAAAACGGTTGTGTATGGAACACTAAACTTAGACAGGGTGGGATTGTCCTCATACAGTACTCACCACCTGCAGAGTAGTTTACATCTGACCTGGTCCCTTTGAGCCCCTGTTGTAGTTAACAGAACACTTCTGGGCCTTTCATCCCCTAGAAGCAATTAGAGAATTACTCAAATGAATTGCTTTAATACTTTCTATTACTATCTACTGATAATAAGAAGAGATGATGATAACTAGATTGGGTGTAGATACCATACATTAGAAGAACCTGAGATAAATCTCACCACTGTTGACCAAAAATAAAACTCTGAAATACATATCACAACTCCTACAATAAAATCCAGGGATCTGTATCTGACCACAGAATGGTTTTATGAAGCAGAAGCAAGATGTGGTGATGCATACATTCAGCATTTCTTTAATGATTTTCGCCATCAGTTTAATGACTGTTCTGAACTAAAGAACTTCACAAAGATTGCAAATGCAATGAGGCAATTAATACTTTATGCTGAACAACTGTACAGAATTTGATTCCTTCCAAATCTTTTCTATCTGGACCTCTACTTGCATTTGAACTTTATGAATCCAAAGGGAAATCTGGGTTTACTGGAGAAAAAGGCACCTATGCCACTGATCTCAGCAAGTAAATATGCAGACAAGTTTTCATTTTCTTATTTTGCAGTCCAAGTTCCAGTACAGCACTAAGTAATGGTGAAATAAGGCACTAAACCAAGAAATATATAAACCTACTTGCATTTATGTGGTTATCACCAATCTGTGTTGCTTTTACACCTTTCCACTGGATCTGGAGTTCATTTTCTTTAAGACAGTCTATATGTTGTAGTGGTTTGGATTTGTGGCTAAAGCCATGCTGATAACACCCCAGTACTTTAGCAGCCTTTGCATAGCATCAAGGCTCTCTCTGCTTCTCATTCCATCCCCTCTGCAAGTTGGCTGCTGGTGAGCAAGAGGCTGGGGGAGGACAAAGGAGACAGCTGACCTGAATAAAACAGGAATAAAACTGGGGTTAGCCTTTCCAAAGTAGCCATTGTTTGGACTCTGGCTGGGCACTGGTCTGCTGGTGGGAGGGGGTGAGTAAGTGTCTTTGTATCACTTGTTTGTTTGTTTTTTCCTTATTTATTTCCCTTCAGTTTCTAAAACTGTCTTTATCTCAACTACCTTTTCTAGCTTTTTTTTTTTTTTTCTGACTTTTGCTCTTCTGATTCTCTCCCCAGTCCTGCTGCAGAGAGTAATGAGCAAGTGTCCAAGGATGGATGCTCAGTTGCTGGACCAGGTCGACTCACCATAGTCCTGTAATCCTCTGAAACCCCAGACTTGGCTCTTCTAATAACATTTCAAGAATAACAAAAAGAGTCCAGTCCATCACAGGAAATACATATACCAGGCTGACCACTGACAGAACCAAGTAAAACAGTTTGATTAATTATAAAAAGCTCAATTTACAACAGAACTGAAGCTTAAGGGGAGTGCCACTGGAGTGCCAGTAGGCGAGGCTAACAGGATAGAAAAAAATTACACCATGGGTGGGACAGTCTCAGAAACATCCTCTCTTTAAAATGGAATAATTTAAAGAACAGAAGGTCAATATGAGAAACAAAACATTTTTATTCCGCTTCCCAAAAGAATTTAAAACAGTCTTCGGAGCATTGAAATACCAATAAAATCTTCATGCTTGGAGATTGGAATCCTTTTGGAGAGTGATTTTTAAAAGCATATAACGGATGCAGGGGGGCACAATTCTTGGCAGATTTTGCTCCTCGATGTTTTAATGCAGTGTTCAGAAAATGCACTCAATAAACACCATCATAAAATACCTTTTGCAGCGTCTTACAAAAGTGTGCTGTCTTATGATCTGACTGTTCATCGTGGTAGTTGGATGAGACAGAAAGGAAAAAAAAAAGGTGGGGGGGAGATTTCAAAGGCTTTTTCTCTTCATGTGAGAAGTATAAAAAAAAATCCCTTCTGGGTGTTACTGCAGTTCTGCAGAACACAACTGCAGCAAGAAAAGCTGATAACACTGCGGTTAGTTCTCTTCGCTATGGCAGAGGATGAGAAGGTTCAAAGTATTACTCTGTCTCAGAAACCACAGCATCTACAGCTGAGGATCTCTGAACCACAGTGAACAGCTTCTTAATCCCCAGCTGGCTGTGCAAGTGCTGGCATGCAAAGTCCACCTATCTAGCCCACGGATTATCTGACTATTGTCAAACCCCACCACACACACATGCACACTCTGGCTTATATCCAGACCATGGTAGTTTGCCTCACACTGTAAAGAAACATCTTCTAAGGTACATCATCAAAACCAGGCATTACGCAGGGCAATGTAAACAGCAGTGCTGGGACATATGAATGAGCACACTAGTATCGCAGCCACTGCAGGCACAGGCAGGTGTCCTGCCATCTATAGGATTCCACACTAAGGCTGATGCCAAAGATTCTTCCATGACATAAATACTGAGCAGGAGCATTAGCAGCTGGAGAGCCAGTAGAAAAATCTGATTACTCTTGATCAGTAGTACAAATCTGACAGCATCCATGAAACTGAGCTAGGCCAAGCTTGTACCTTATAGTTCCCATCACAATCACAAAATCACAGCATAGCCCTCTTCTAACAATTGTTTATCTTTGTTTTGTTGTTGTAGCAGTTGTTCCTTTCCTTTTTTCATTTGTTAGCAGCAAATACTGACAAGCTCTTGAACTGCTGCTGATGCTCTGTATCTCTTCCCCATCTCACCCCAGTTCTTGCCTTTACAGCTTTCTTGGCCTTAATACGCACAGTGAAATCACATGCTGTATGGAAAAATAAATAAATAAATAAATAAATAAATTCTCCATTCTGCTGATTTTAAAATTTTAAATTTGCTATTTTTCCACTGCATTCAATATCACTTTGCTCATGTTAGGAATAACAAAGGACATAAATTCCAAGTTTATTTCCTGGATTATTCATTATTTTATACACTTTTCATGCCCTTTCCTGATCCATTTTGATAAAAAAACAAATGCCATCTCTTACATTTCTCTTCATATTAGTTATTATAGAGTTTCTGTTGTTTGACTTCCTAGGAAAAGTGTTTTGTTTCTGTCTCCTGTCCAGAAAAATCTCACCACTACATTGTGCTGAAGAGAACCAGCCAAAGAAATCATTTCTATAGTTGTCTATATCTTGCAAAATGGATGCCATTAACCTCTTGTGATCTGACGGACTCAGAAATGCACACTGCTTCTGTCAGGCTTTTCACAGAAGTCTTCTGTTTTCAAAGTAATAAATCTCGGGGGGTGGGGCGGTGGGGGGGTGGGGCTGCTAGTTTTCACTGTCTTTATTGTTGTTGTTGTTTCTCTTAAACACACTTTTTCATTTCTCACAAAGTGTCTTTGGATTTTTTATTTGCCTTCAAGGGTGATGGATCTGCTGATGAGCATAAAGCAAGGTGCAATTTCTTGTACATCATCAGTGGGTTGCAGCCCATTCCCAAAGCCCAGATTCCATAGCAGCAGAAGATGGTGGCTCTTGAATCCAGATTAGATCAAACTTTAATGACCCCACAGAAGCTCCAAGATAAGTGAAATTCCAATTCAGATTTCAGAGTATGTTTTCACCAGCTGAGCAAGAACATTAATAAAGAACACAACATGGGCAAAAGCACCTGCTGAAACCAAAGCAATGTACAGTAATTGAGTAATGATTCTGATAAATTAATAAACACACTCATCACTAGATGTTGGAAATTGGAACCCTACACCAAAATTCAGATGTCCTGCCTAGCTGTTGTTCCCTGAATGCTATGAATCTTTTAATTCTGATCTAGGACTTTTGCTCTGGAAGTCTACCTTTCAGTTAAACTAGAACCTTGAATATAAATCTCTCTTCGCCTCTGAAAAGGTATGTTCTCAGATTGAAATATTATTTTTATTACCTCTCCTAAAGCATCATCTACACAGTCATTATAAAATAGTAACAACATTAACAGGAGCTGAGGAAGCTCTGAAGCTCTGGAAGTCACCTCAGTTTGGACATGACGGTAACTAAGAGTGCCTCAGCATCATTCTGGAGGAGGGGGGATAGGAATAGCTATGTAATTAGTTCCTTAGGCTGTTTCATTCATGCAAGCATTTCAATCATAGAATCATCTAGACTCGAAAAGACCTAAAAGATTATCAAGTCCATCAGTCCTTGTCAGACCCTGACAGTTTACCTGCCAGAAACCTAGACTGGGTTTAAATTATGGCTCAGGAGTCACAGACTGCTCCATTTTTCAGGAATTAAGGACTAATCATACTGATACTGAAAATCAAGAGGTTAATTCAGAGTGAAGAACACAAGAGGACCTGATAAGAAGCCTGTATCGACTAAAATAGTACCAACTAAAACCTTAAACCTAAACGTCTACCTTCCAAATATTCTGAATAGAGCTGGAATATTCTGTGCAACCATTAGAAAGAAAAATTTTTATCCAAAGTATGTGGACATGTTCCCCCTGGAGTGGCATGTCCTATATGAATTACTCTAGCTGAAAACCTGAAATATGGCTTTCATTTTCAGAGATGCTTTTGTAAACTCCATTTAGAACAAAGATTGTTGTGTTTTTTATTATTATTATTTTTTTTAATTGAACAAACAAAACATATACCGGTTAAGCTGATCTAACATTATAAAAATGTTTCTTATCATCTGATATTTTACACAGCTGAATGTCTTTGAGCAAACTCAGTGGGAAAGTAGAAAATAAGAACATAGAGATTAGAAAGGGACAAGTCCATGATATGTACAAATATATAAGAGAATCCATGATATGTACAAATATATAAGAGAAAGACAAAATAAAAGTGCTTGTAACTTCATGTAACTGTGCATTTATAGTTTCAAAATGCATAAGTGAGGGAGAAAATGTGGGTTTCCCTGAATATTGAAGAGAAGAAAAATCTGCTACTGTAGAATATTCACCAACTAATCAAAATTTCTTCACTACAAGAAGTGGTGTAAATGTAATATTTATTATTTAATGTGCCTATTTATTTGCTATGTATGCACATACATAATTTTTTCCTAATAAATTTGATTTATCTGTAAGTGCAAAGTGCAACTACTTCAAATTAGTTTGATCAAAGATCAGACATTCATTGCTGAGTAATGGAAACACTGCTAATAAAAATTCTATGGCTTCTGGCAGAGGCAGGGGGAGGAGGATGATAATGTCCTCAGAGATCAACTCCTTGCAGTCTTCTGTAGGGCCATTTACATGTAAAGAAGATATTTACAAGTTCACATAGGTGTTAGGAGAATTTGAATTTGGAATACTGTTCTCAAATAAAGAGTAGCATTTGGTTTTCTGCATCAAGTTCTTTCAGGCTATTTAATATTGTTATTACTTTCATTGCACCCCCAGCTGAGATTAATACCTTTTTTTTTTTTTTTTTTGCTTAGATACTGTGCAACCATTCAAACAAAGACAACCTCATTACACAGTATTTATAATGTAAATAGAAAGCTTCCAAGCTATTACTGTGTAGGATGGAAAACGCCATTTATTTTTTTTTGCTCCCCAGTGAAATCCGAATCATTCCTTTGTCACATTCTAAAGGGAAAGGATTCTTGCTGATGATTGATTTACTTTTCTGGATGGGCTCAGCTGCAGTTCACAGAGTGAGGTGCTTACTTTGTTTATTCATAAAGCTGGCACTTCATAAAAATAGAAAATATTTGAGGGGAAATAAAGAATGGAATTTCATATAGAATATAATCATTCAGGTTGGAAAAGGCCTCCAAGATCATCTAGTCCAACCTTTAACCTAGTACTAAAGTCCACCACTAAACCATGCTATTAAGTTTTACATCTACATGTTTCTTGAAGACCTCCAGGGATGGTGACTCATCCACTTCCCTGGGCACCCTATTCAAATGCCACACAACTCCTTCAGTAACAAAACTTCTCCTAACATCCAACCTAAAAATGCTAAATATGGATCTAGCATAAAAGTGGTAGAGTTAGGATAAGAAATGAGAGCTACAGATTCCTAATCAGTAGTTCAGCTAGAAGAAATTTGATTACTCTTTATCTGATTCCTATACCAGCCGCTCACGGTAGGGTAGAACTCTTGTAAGATATAAAAGTTTCTTAAATATATTAGATAGTTTTACCTGGATAAAACATTTTACAGAAATATATAAATACCCAACAGTCTATAGAAAGGTCTCTTTCTCACACATGCATAACCCTTACAGACTTTTTATGTCAGCAGAATCCCATTAGATAGAATAAAAATGCATAATGAGATTAACTTGATGTTATTTGATGCTCCATCAATGAGAAAGAACATGGAGAGATTTCAGGTGAGTCCAACATGGAACCCACAGATGCTCCTATCCACCTTTTCCTTAGAGGATTTCCTGCATACATTCTAGCCTAACCTACTGACAGATTGCTGCCACATCTCCCAAAGGAAAAAATATAGAGAGAGAAAAAAAAATATATATAGAAAAAAATAGAAAAAAAAGGCACTAATTTCAAATAAATAAACTTGGAAATTAAAGTATATGATTAAAAAATAAAATAGAAGTCATTCTAAAAGCTTTGCTTACTGCCCACTTTGTTTCTCACACACCATAAGCATCTATACCTCTTCATTTGGATACTAGTATAAAAACACAGAAAATCTTTAGATCAATCTGACTACCCAAGAAAATATCACATGCAGCTCAAGCCTTTTAATATTTATTTCTTCTGTCCTTATAGTAGGTAGAGTGTGGTCTCCTAAACTAATTTCATGAATATCACAGTAAAAACAGCTGTTATCCCAAATGGCCTAAAGCTACCACACAGTTAAGTCTACACCATTTCCCTCAGGGACTTGCAGTAAGCTCATCTTGCCACCCTTATAACATCATAAAAATAATTTAAGGACTCTCAGATAATCAACCAAGACACCAAGGACAGAGAGTTCTTAAAGGCTGTTAGGATTTCAAACCCTCTATACAAGTTCTTGCAAACTGTTAAACTATTGTCATCCCCAATCTGCCAAATAAAGCAGGGAGTCTGGGATAGCATTTCTCAGCGAAGCCATAATACCAGGAGTCTGCATTTTCTTACTGGGGCAAAATTACCCACTCTTGAGGAGTAAACTTGTCTTCTATGCTTTCATATAGTAACTACTTTTAAAAATGTTCTTATCCAGCTCTTGTCCAAATTATCTCTTGCCAGCATCCCTACCTCCATAATTTTATTCAGAAAAGGCCTTAATATCTATATTTATCTCACTCTAACAGACTCCTCCCTGACAAACATCTCTCACCTATGTTAGGATGCTTACAGTTGAACAAATCTTGCAAACACCTTCCCTAACTGACATCTGAGCAAGATAGGCAAATAGAGATTTGTAAAATTCATTGAAAAACATCCAAATTCCTAAATTTAATTGGAATCAGAAGAATCGGGGACCTAAGTATGTATTAAGGTTCTAAGTCCAAACTATACAGAAAATACAAAGGGCTCACGGAGGGCCTTTGCTTCCAGCCTCCTCCCCCTAACCCTCACTCCCCAAATAAAATAAGCACCTGGAAGTATTAGGTCTCAGGAAAGATATTACAAAGTTTCCTCGGAAAAAATGAAGTTATTAGTCTCGCTTTCTTACATGCCAATTTTTACCAGGATGTAGGCACAAAATACCTCAAAAAGAATTAAATACCTGATACTTTTCAGGAACTCTGGTTTTGGATATACTAATTAACACTTGTGTAACAGGGAGTTAGCCTCTCTGATCTCTTGTTTTGCAACAGTAAAACAGGTTAACATTACTTTGTATATTGTGTTTTTGTAGAATGACAGCTCTTAGAGACAAGGAACCTTACCACATCTTCCATCATGGGACCAAGTACAGTTGATACACTGGGAATTCTTCAACTATAAATACCTTTTCTTCCATGGATAATGTGTAGTTGTTCATGAATTCCTTCCTTTGTATTGTTTTGATGTTGGTGGTTAAAATCTTGTCTGAATAATTCAGAACCTTGCAAAACGTACGAATTTTAAGTTATATTTTAAAGTTTTAGAAAAAAAAAAAAAAGATACTTTAAAAAAAAAAAAAGTTTAAGCAAAAACTATTTAGAAATACATAAAACTGTATTTGCCACTGAACAAATTATTACAGTACAACACAAAGAAGGCTGACTGTTGTTTCTCTCATATCTGTCCCCACCTCCTTTCCAAGATTCAATACAACCTTGTGAAACTTTCACCCTGTTTATTTACAGCATAAAAATATTTTCAGTTCAGAAATCAAATTTCCAAGTTATCAATACTTATCTTTAAATATTTGGGAGACTCTGCTCTTTGAAAGAGCAGTTAAGACAAAAGTTTTTATTCACAGGAGAATCAAAAAATTTGGGGGAAGAGAGGAAGGGAAAGGAAGGTTTTTCACAACTCTGAATTTGTTTCTGTCAGGTACAATCACCAGAACTGGAATAGAAAGGTTGTTTTTCAGCTCATTAATATGTACCTGAGGAGTCGCAAGCTCCTAAGATATTCCTTCTCTTCTTAATCCTGCTTAGTCTAGTCAATGATATGGATATCTCTGGGGGAAATCAGTCTTTCTCTCTCTCTCTCTCTCTTTTTTTTTTTTTTTTTTTTTTTTTTTTAATTTCAGGGCACACACTAAAGCATGACTGAAAAGTGTATTAATATGGAAATGGGTCCTGGAAACCAAGTGCAAATCTCCATGTTTACCACTGTGAAAGAACAGAAACAGGGACAGAAAATTTATCAACGCACACAAACTGGCATTACATTTCCATCCGGAAAGGGACCAAGTTTCCAATCCTTTCTGTTCCACCTTTTCCAAGAACTAACCTCAGAATGTTTAAACAACAGTGAGGAGACTTCAGCAGAACAAATAATTTGAGACACAGACTTTTAATTTGAATCTTGTCTGAGTTTTGGCAACTTATTCTTTGGCAGAGTTTGCAAATTAAGCACACAGCCAAGCATAGAGGCCCTTGGGACTAACTCCAGTTTAACATTGCCTTTTTGTTGTTCTTTGTTGTTCAAGCTATTTCCTACTTTATACTTTGCTTTTAACCTGTTTCCTCCCCAGGCTGTGTTTGGAAGGAAATTAACGTGATATCCCCTCCCATGAGCACAAAGGAATTTTCAAACAGAAGCATCCAGAGAAGTATTTTAATTGATGTGGTGATTATGAAACTCTTCATAATTTCCTTTGTATTGTTCTTTTCAAAAGATAGTTTGCCAAAACTACCCATGTCTTTTTATAACACATTTATAAAGCAGTGCATCTAAAATGATCAGAATATTTCTACAGGTGTGCAGGATGAGGAAGGCAGATTAAGAACCCAAAAGGATACATTTTCTTCAGTTCATACTATTCTTAGCACAGCAACAGGAACCTTTTTGAGGCTAAAGTGTTCCTAGCTATCTCACACCCTGCTTTTAGAGTTGTCAATAGTTCAACTTGTACCTTTCAGGACAGACAGGACACTGCATAGCAGATCCAATATATGAGCCACCTGTCTATAATCATGGAAAAGTATAAGAGGGGACAGAGGGGATGGGGGTAAGCATACGATTCTTACTCATAAAAATCTTTCCTAGAAGCTCTGGAAAATAGATAATTGACCTGCAATTGCATACCAAGTTGATTTATAATAGCTGATGGCAGTGAAATCTAAGTAAAAAGATGTGAGAAAGTCTAAGATTATTCTTATGAATACTTTGTCATGCCCTCCAATTCCAGCTTTTACTATGGAATCTCCCCTAGTATGTGACAGCAGCTCTTCAGAGGAAAGGCCCCTCTAGCCCAGTAACCTGTCTCAAATAGGTTTTTGCTATTGACCATAAGGAAATAATACATAAATCTGTCAGGCATATATTATATCCTTCCCCATCACTAATTCTCTCTCATGCTCATGTTTGTAGCTCAGAGCCAGGGTTTTATTTTATATATGTAATAATTCTCAATTGATTTCCCTTTAATTAACTTGTCTGTTCTCCCTTTTGTAAACCTGAGTTTACTGAGCTCTGGTAAGAAATTCCACAGCTTACTTTAAGAATTTCCTCCTAACCACTTAGAATATCTTACTGCTGCATAGTTTACCAGCAGTATGTAATACCTCCCAAATCAATTTGGAGTCAGGTGCTATGTTCTCCAGCTGAACATACACCTAGTCACAAATGAGGAAGATATTCTTTCTGCTTGAATGGCTTTGATGCATGGAAATGAATCGCTGCTTTATAAGGGTGAGATAGCTTATTTTCCTAGACAAATTATCTGAGCCTTTACATATGAAAGAGTGCAGGATCTTAGATACTACAGCCTGTCTTCCCATCTTGCAGCAGGACTAACCACGGCCAGATTATCTTTAACCTCCTCTCAAATCTCTAATGGGGGAAATTCCACAAACTCTTCAGCAGATTCCAGGACTTCCCTTTCCTCATGGATACAAAGATTCTCCTAAAGTCTAACCTAAACGTGTTAGAGTGAACAGTGAGGGATGCAAACAGTACCAGAGAAGAAGACACATTATTGATAAAAGCACTGCAATGGATGAAAATATGGAAATTCTGTGTTTCCAGATAAAGGATAGGTTACAAAATGGAAATAGTTACATAGATGTTCCTTATTTTCCACTTCCTAACTGGAAGACAAAACAGGACACAAACCCATAGGTCACGTGTTCCTACATAAAGGCTAAAATTATTTTTTATTATTAAAAAGGGGGGGCAAAATAACAAGTGAGTGGCTGGGGGTCTCATTTACTTTCATTTAATTTTTTACAATAATTTTGTTACATTTACAACAAATCCACAGGAGTTGCATTCAGCTTCAAAAACAGGAGCTACAGAAAGAAACATGGAAGCTTTTAAAAAGTAATTGAAGTTGAATGAAAGAATGAAAACCTCACGGGTAATACTAGACAGGGCCAGCACATACCAGGTCTGAAGACAGGGTCAATAAAGGACAATAGAAAACTAGCCTGGCCAAGAAACAAAGCAAAGAAAAGGTTATTATACATGAGAAGATGTCTGTCAAAAGAGTTGTATCCAAAGGAAGAAAACAGGAACAGTCAAACTCTGGTGGATTAAGTGTGAAGATACAATAATGGAGGCCCCCCAGATGGGTCTGAGAAACATGTGAAAGCTATAAAGTTCAGGAGAGGACAAGCACTGCAGAGAAACTAAAATAATTATTATTAGTAGTATTCACTGCAGAAGAAAATGAGCTTTGATATTCTCACCCTTCTGTTTCTGAAACTGGAGGGACTTCAAAAGACATAATGGATAAATGGGCGAAGGGAATACTAACAAATCCCAGGACTTGCTTAGAGGTAAATACTATGAAACATCATACACACACACACACACACACACAAATATATATAGCTATTGACTAAGAAAACCTAAGAAAACTCAAAACTCAAGGATGAAAAGGTGCTTTACTACAGAAATTCCCAGTGTGTAATGCCTTGCTCTTTACCTGAGGACAGAAGTGACATTAATTAAAAACAAATCTGAAAGTTTCTAAGGGACATGGAAGGAACAGACCAAATAAGTGGAAACTAGAAAAGAATTGGTGAGTGGACATTTGGATAAATGTGAACTACTTTGGAACAGTCCCCATGGCATTTGCAAATTTAAGTTCTGCCTTGCAAACCTGTTGGAGTTTCTTAAATGGGGTCAGCAAATTTGCAGATAACAAGAGATCTGGTTGATACAGTCTTTCTGCGTTTCAAAAAGCCTTTTGATAAAGTCTCTCATGAAATGCTTTTAAGAAAACATAGCAGCCAGGACTAAGACAAAAGTTTACAATGCATATAAATAATTGTATGAAAGACAAACACAGGAGGTAGAAGTAGTTGGTCACTTCTGACAACAGGTAGGTCTCCAGGTCTGCCAGGACAAGAGGCAATGGGCACAAACCAGAACACAAGATGTTCTGCCTAAACATCAGGAAGCACTTCTGGGCTGGGTAGAGATGTAGCCCTGGCACAGTCTGCCTAGAGGATGTGGGGGCTCCTCCTGGGGGATCTCCAGGAGCCACCTGGACATGGGGCTGGGCCCCTTGCTTGGGGTGGGCCTGCTGGGACAGGGCTCAGAGCAGAAGGACCCAGAGGCCTCTGCTAGCCTCAGCCATTCTGTGGTTGTGTGATTCCCCTTAGGGCCACTGGCAGGGGTTACTGGGCCTTAGGTGTGACCTGCAGAGTCCTTTTTATGTAACGTACAAACTTCCCAAATTAAGCCCATTATTTCTTATTGTCACCAATGACAGACATCAGCAGATTACCAGTATCTCATGATTTCGTATTTACTACTGAAACTAGAAAAGTAGACGGAGACAGGATTTTTGAAAAGGATATTGCAGCTTAAGATGAAATAGTAAGGATGCAGCTGAATTCTGCTAGCAGTAGGGCCCATACAACAGGTGCTGCTGTTTAGACCACAAAAGTTAGCAGGCAGCAGCATTTGTAGGTTTAATTGCAAGCACAGCATTGTCAAAGCAGTGTTGCTTGGTATAATATCAAGTTTTGTGCTTGCTATCCCTCTGCCAGACTGTAAAACTATGTTCTGCAAAGCCTAAGATGCTGGAATATACAAATTGTGCCAAACAGAGAAAAAAAAAAAAAAAAAGGAATGAAAAAGAAAAAGAAAAAAAAAAAGTTATTTGCACAACAACAGCAGCTTGTAGCAAGGACTCTGGGGCCTAAATTACATTCAGAATTGTATTAAAAATCACTTAATTAATTCAAGAATGATGCCACGGCACTTTCTTTTAAGCAACAGAAATGGATTTGCTTGTCATTAACAAAAATATACAAACCAGCTTCTCCATATTCACAGGGGACTTCTAATTGTTTAATGGAAAGGGAGAGAAGTAGCATTATGTAATGTTTCCATTTTGGCTTTTCAAAAGCCAGGCTGTGTGTTGTATCTACAGAACAGTAACACAGAGGACGCAGAAGAGGGTGCAGGTTCATTTCAAAGGTTCATGGCACTGACCTCTCTTCCTTCCCTTGATAATGGGAAAGGCAGCTAATGTCTTTCAATACAAAGGCCTAAGACCACCCTGCCACAGCAGTAAGCTGGGAGCCAAAAAAAAGACTATTTTTTGTGCCCTTAAGATCCCTTGCATAAAGTTCATCCAAAATTTATATCCCTTCTAAGGATCAGAGTAGCCTATGTGACATCATGGTGATAATATGTACCAAAAAAACAAACAAACAGGGGGTCCATATCTACTTACATCTTCCTCTCTGCTACCTGTATCCCCACCACCACCACCACCCTGTGGATTGTCATGTAGTTTTAAGTTACCAACATGTTTGCTCCAGACTTTGCGGTTTCCACACATCATGCAAGTAATTCTGGGGCACACACAGCTCCTTCTCCAGGATACTGCTTTTGTTCTGTCTGTTGGTACTGGGTGAAAAACTTTAAAATACTTTAATTTCCATTCCTATTTCTTTCTTCTTTTAGAGCCCTTCAATGTGTCTGTCACCAAAGTAGAACAGTATCAGGATGCATTTGAACAAGTCACAAGACCCCTTTACGTTTAAAACATTCTTTCTTTATGACATTGTCATTTTTATTATTACATTAGAGTGCTGGATGTACTGATGTTACATTAACTAGTAGTCATAAACATGTTGTCTAGTGGATGGAAAGAACATGCCTACAAGAAGATGCACTCAAATAGAAAAATTCAGCCCAACTCCATACAAAATGAAGAACCTTGAACAGCATGTGTACAACAGTGTGCAACACATTGCTCTTCAAGGTGAAAATCACATACATGAAAAGTAGCAAACACAGATCTTCCATTTCAAAAATAAAAATATAAATGCCTTTAGTACCTAAGAATACACAAACAATGTCAAACAACTAGACTGAACTAGACTGTCACCTGTGTGAATTGTGTGTGGGGGTGAAGGAACAAGAATGTTACAGCTCTCTCCTTAAATAAGAATGCATCTGTGAGAACAAGGAGTATGGCAGTGAATGGCATAGGCTCAGCTCAGGAGCTATCCCAGGAGGAAGATTTTACAGAGAGTCCAGATCATTAATAACTATTCCCTGGCAGCATGCAGGAAGCAAGGAATTAACTACGGTCCTATCCCTTGCATGGCTACTTGCTAGTCCAGCTCACGCACTCCTTGGGCAGCCTTTATTTAGTACTGTCTTAAATAACAAAGCCTACATCTCCCCCACCTTTAGTTAAGCTCAGTAGAATCCAAGTCCGTAAATCATCTTGTGAACAACTGGTGGAATAAAGGGGCCGCAAATCATTCTGCCTGCAGTTCTGTACTGAGCATCTTCGTGTCTTTATGAATAATGGGCAACAGCAGAGCCACAGCCAGGCTCACGGGATAGAACTGCTTGAAATTGAGCTGAGGTGACCGTGTCTAAATCCTCAGTTCTGCTGCCTAGACGTTGGCTGGAGCAGGCAATAAGGGAAGCTTTAATAAGTGTGGAGAGACAGGGAGAAGTGGTGGTAACAGTTTCTTTACCACCTTAGGAGGAGAAAAATCAAGAGGATGATATGGAAGTCATAGAGTACAAGGTTCCCAGGACATGAGACTATTAAAACAGCTCACAATAGCTCAGTGTAGCACTTCCTAAACTACCACAGCTCTAGCTGACATTTAAGCATTGAACCCCTGTCCAAAAGGATAATTAAAGTCAGAGATAACATAGAAAAAAATAATTAAAAAAAAATAAAAAAAATACAGAACTGTCATGTTACAGAACTCCTAGGCCTTTCTGGGGGGTTGGACCTGATGATCTCTTGAGTTCCCGTCCAACCCTTAGAATTCTGTGATTTTTCTAACACTGGGGATACTGAAATTCCTACTGTGGTAATTCTGCTGCTCATATATGCTTTATTCATGTTACCACATTAACGGAGGCACAGAACAAACAGAAGCATCATAAGACTTTCAGGTATTTGTTAAGGGCATTTATTTTGTGCTTGCATAAACAGCTGTCTCAGCTTTCAGTTCAAAGATGCAAATACTAAATATATATATATATATATCCTGCAAATAATCCAGCTCATTTGGCTCAGGGACGGAACTGTCTCAAAAGAGCCATGGAATGAAGGATTTGTTTTAATGTGGAAGTTACACCTTGATTGAGTAACTAACACATTCTAAGAGCGCACATCCTTGTCATACACTTATTTATTTTCCAAGAGCCACATTCAGACAGAGGAAAAGTAGTTAGAAAAGGAAGCTAAGCAGTGAATTTTAAAATTATCCCCAATGCATTCTTCAGCTACAGCTGTAAATAATATACACCTAAAAACAATTACAAGTGGCCTAACGTTTCTGTCACTGAAATCAGTAGCAAAAATCCAAGCACAGATGAAACTTTATTCTTAGTTCTGCTCCAATAAAATATTTATCCTTCAGCTTCTCCCTGTTAATAAAAAATAAAAAATGAAAAAACAAGGGGGGGGGGGGGGGGGGTGACTAATAATACTTTGGCTAATGCTTTGCCCTTGTGCTTTCAGGGCTCAGTTAATGGATTAGGAGTAGTAAAGAGACTAAAAATAACACTTTAAATCTGGTTGTTACTCACTGTGGTCATAATACCATAACTCTGATCTGGAGTGCAGTTAAAACAAGGATAATAAAGAACTCTAAGCAGGAAACATTATCCATTATTTATATATTTAGTCTTATTGATATACACAATATCATCAGTTGTTCCATTCAAATTTTTTAAATACTTCCAAGGTTAAGGACAATGCAGCTTGCTTGCTTGGGAAGAGTTCCAGATATTTCATTTTATTTCCCTTCTTAGGTGCTTATATTTAATATAATATGTGTGTGTGTGTGTGTGTGTGTGTGTGTGTGTGTTTGAGCTATATTTTTAATGAATTAATAGTAAAGTATAGTCATTGTTTAGGGGGCCCTGCAGAACAGTTTAGTAACTTTTATTTCCTATACATATATATATATATATACACACATTTCTTAGGATCAGCCTGTGCTGAATTTTAGGAACAACACATATCCCAGTCTCACTATATTCTCATATGAATTTAATGGCCAGTAGATACAAATATGGGACTTCAGTTGTTGGGTTAAGATAAGGGAAGAACTAGCCTTTGAATAACTGTAACCTTCAAGCATCATATAAAGTCAGAAAATAATTATATGGACTTTACTTCTAACGGAATAAGTATTAAAGTGACCAAAGAAACCTAACTCTTTATGATTTACAAGGAAAATATAGACTGGCAAAACTGCTTTTATTTGCATGCTTCTGAAATAGAGCATTTTTATTTTCAAAAATAAAGGTAAAGATTATTTTTTCCTTAATAATTTAAGGCAAATTTTCACTGAAATGAGAAAGAATGAGAGAAAAAAATAAAGGCAATGGTTCATCTTGGAGATTACCATCAATAATGCATTAGTCTTTGTAGTGATGTTCAGGTTTCTTGTGAAGACCACTTATTTCACCTTGTAATTATGTTAAACCCAGCTAAAAAATTCTTAGTTTATCTCAGGTCCTTCATCTCTGGTGAGTGTCTTTATTTATATATGTAAGTAATACATATATACTTACAATGTAATTATAAAAGTAAAACATTAACTCCAGGCAAACAGCCAATATCTTATTTGTTGGCATGTTATTATTTATTTCCCTTGCTGCATATTTTTTCTTCAAAATTTCTAACTCTATGTGAAGGAAGGTGGCAGCATGTTCTTTGCATGCAATTTTGCCCAGGTCTCAAAAACATTGTCTCGTAGGCTCAGCAGGGCTCTTGTGTGCACGGTTGTCTTTGGATTACGGACAGCTAGACTTTTGATAACAGAGAAAAACCTTATAGCTGCAGTCAAGCTTGTGACTCCCCAAAACAGAATGGGAATACTGAAGAGCCTTGAGCATGAAAAAGCTTACCACTAAGAGTGATTTTACTGTAACAGTTGTCAAAATGTAAATTTAAGAGCCCTAGTCTGAAGATACAGAAATCTCATGACAATTAAACCTTGTTAGAACCATGTCCGAGAAGTGTCAACACAACAAGTACTGCTCTACTGGAAATGCACAGAAATCACATACTGACCTGTTTCAACCATTCCAACTGCAATGGATGTTTTGTGGCACTAGCAGCACAGTAGCAGTTTGTGCAGAGATTACAGGCTTAAAAGAGAGAGGACAAGAAGTAAAAGCAGAAGCACAAGTGAGTTCGAAAGTGAGCTGGTAGAAGAGCGGAAACAGAGAAGAGATGCTTGGAAAAAGCAAGTTCTTATGGTGCCACAGCACATGCAGTATCTTTCTTTTTTGCTAAAGTCAATAATAATGAAAACCCTTAGATAATAAAGGATGCAACCTCAAATCCCAGTCCTAAAAATACTTTCCAGTTCTTCAAACACAGCAACTGTGTTGCAAGTTGCTAACACAGCTCCCATGCTCTTGGGGGTCAGAATTTGTATTGGCAGAGGAGATCCAAGAGACAGTGCTTAACAAGGCAAACACAGGTAGCCTCTAAAACCTATTGAAACTGGTATAGAAAACTTAAGTTCTGAGGCCTTTCTACAAGTATCTGTTATCATTGAATGACCACACAAAGAAAAGCCAACTCTAGCTTTGAATGTTGAAAAAACTGTGTCACATCCCTTTGGTACCAATCTAACAACAGCAGCAGTCCATGTCTTGGAGGCTTAAATATTGCAATCATTCTGCATTCATCTAAAGCCCAAATGACACCCCAAGAAGTTCTCACTGCTGAAAAAAATGTAATTGTCATATGCATGTTTGCATGCACATGTTATCCCCAGTCTGAGTCTTGCCTGGGATTCCAGTTGTAAAATAGAGAAATAAATAAAATACAGAAACAGGTAACCTTCAAATATCACTGCCTTCCACAATAGTCACCCCACAAGAAAAAGTAATTTTCCTCAATTTATATCACAGGAAGATAATAGCCTATTTAACCTTTGATCATTTTGAAAGATAATTCCTTCCAAAAATCCCATCTACGTTAGAAAAAGTAATGTCAAGTAAAAATATTAGGTAACAACAAGAAAGGTCCCTTTACTGTCTTATCTTCAGCAAGACACAACATTGCTCATTACTGCAGAGGGAGTAGTTCGGTCAGAAGGAGGTCACCTGTAGAACAGGTAAGATAGAGGAGACCCATGCATAGCAAGGAGGCATGTCAATTTCCTTTTCTACTACCAGGCTTTATACTAACACTGCAACTCCTTTAACTGTGTAACCTTCAAACTGAGAAAGTTTCAGCAATGTTATTTTCTACCTGATTTCACCTGTGTAGTAAACTGTCAGCTGTTAATGATGATTAAAAGATACATCTGTAAGTGTCTGCAATGCAAATGACCACTAAATACATTGTGGAAAAATAATCTTTAATTTCCCCTCAAATATCAACAATTGCAAATCTGTCTGGTCTTTAGGACCCTTAAAAAAACTAATCTCTAAACACAAAATCCTCACACACTACAGAGGCTAACACTCCTAAGGAGAGAGTTGGTATGTGATCAAGGATTTCAAAAAGAAACAGGATTAGTGATTTAGGATCCCTATGCATTTTTTCTCTATTGTTGAAAGTATTATTTAAAATAATATAGTGGTCTTGATTTCCAAAAGATGGAAGTATATAGTATGCCAAATTTTCAGTGTATGAAAATCATACTTTTATGATTTTATTCATCTCTTGATTAATGTCTGCACAATAAAACTTATTTGGGCAATACTCTTAAGAAATCTTGCTCATATCTGCAGTATCACATGTATAATGCTCCTTGGAAAACATATTCTTTATCAATATGGGGTAGAAAGAGGCAGATTAGGAGAGGGGAAAAAAAGAAACTCGCTGAAAAACTAGCAAAAAAACTTACATAACAAACAGATTTTTTTTGACACTAATTTGACATTGTACAAGAATAAAAACAAGACTTTGCATTTGGTAAATTATTTGTGGCAAGCTATTTATCCACTCTTAACTTTAATCTTAATATTTTGACTCTATTCTCTCCTTTAGTGACAGGCTAACAACTTTTGTCAGGAATGATACGCTACAGAAAATCTTCAAGGAAGAGTGAAGAACAAGTACACATGGATATATGACAATATGCTGTCACCTGAATAGTAAGTTACAGCCTCAGAGAAATACATCAATTAAATTTAAATCTAAGTTTCACTTGTTAACACAAGGGGTCTGTTTCATCCCATGTAAAAATTCTGCTTTCTGACACTAGACTAGGAAATGTAAAATAAAGACCATCTTTTCATCTGCACACTACTTACCTTCAAGTAGTAAAGGAATATTTCCTATATTCAGAAATTACAGCTTGTCCTGGTATTTCCCCACCCAAATATCACCAGATCTGGCAGAAGCAAATCATCATGATGAAAACCAATTTTTTTAAGATGTGAGATGACCTCAACATGTAGCCTTGAGTGAGAACTGAAAAATATAGCAATGTCAGATCTTGAAACTCCACATAATTAACATTTTCCACCTCTACCTTCTCTAAAATAATCACATTTCTAGGGAAAACAAAACTGTTGATGGCTATCATGCTTCTTTAACAATTGAAAAAGATAACAAACCAACCAAAATGGTACTTCATTCTGTAAAGTACGAAAAATTATTGTATTCTTATTTGAAGTGTCAAACAGAGCTGAGACATTCTGCACAGACATATGTAACACTTGTTATGTCTAGTTTCTGTCTTAATCACAGAACTGAATTAGACCAGGTGACATTTTCAGTGTGCTGGCATCTGTATCAGACAACCTTTCTGGATGGAATTTAACTGACCAAACACTGTGGTTCACTCCCTCCTCCAACAGAAGACCCAGAGGGCACGGAAAGAACCCTACTGGTGGCAAGCTTAAAACAAACAAGAAGCAGTTCTTCATGTAAAACCATGACAGTCTCAGGAACTCCTTTCCATCAACAATTATGAATGCTGACATTGCTCTGTTGGTTCAAGGGGAGACCAATGAAATTTATAGAAAATAAATATATTGAGAATTATATAATTAAATAGCAACCACGCCCAACCTATAAAGTCTAGACACTACAAATGCATGTAGGTAGGGAAGATACTAGTGAGTATTATATATACCTGCTTGTGTTTATACGTTTCCATCATTACTTGTAGTTGGACGCTATCAGGGCCAAAAGGTTTTATTCATGTTGGGACACACATGTACAATGTTATTATGACCGAATCCAGTTTTCTGTTTAACATTTATTTATTCTTTTTTCTGTGTCTAATTGTGTTTATTTACTCATTTTTCACATATACATTTATTTTGGACTTGTTAAATACCTGTATGTGGGAGATATTACCCTCTGCTAGGACCAGTCATTTTCCATTGCATAGACTTCACTTCCACTATTTCTGGATCATTTTAAAATATACTTAAAAAGTATTTCTGACACAAGACCACCAGGTAAAGAAGAGCAAAAAAACTTTCGACTAACCTTTGCAAAAGTGAAAGCAATTGATCTGATTCCCTTTCTTCAAATACCTTTTGTCTTATGTCTTTTCTTGCTCTGGTGTCACAACAGAAATCAATATTACTTCAGGCTTCTGGATGGTTTTGAAGAGTTAAAGAGATCCCCTCTCATATTAGAAAACTCTTACTTTGCAATATTCTTTGTCATGACCATATTTTACAGGTTGCTCAAATAATAATAATAATAATAATAATAATAATGTTCATTTTAATGTGAACATCTGGTTTCTTCAGTTATGTTAAAAAAAAAAAAAAAAAAAAATCAAATGGCAATTCTGCTGCCTAAACATGGGGTCATATTTTCCAGTTTTGGACTACTCTCAGTCAGAGAAAATTCTCACTGATCTGCAAGATGATGAATTTTTACCATAGCATAAAACAGATTCTGACCAGCAATTACTCCAGTCAAACAACCAAACACCCTTTTTTTTCTTTTTTTTCTTTTTTTTCTGTGCTTCAGAACTATGGGAAGATGTTCTGAACTCCACAGTTCACTGAGATTTAGCCATCAAAGGGCATTTCTGATTCCTCCAACCCATTACACTCCAGATAGCCACAAGCCTAGAAATGTGGAGCTCCAGGGAAAAACGATGGTAAATCTATAATGGGACTACAATGCTCAGTGTAGGGAGAATGAAGGAGCCCAGGAAATAAACAAATAAAAATAAAATATCTATAAACATAACAGGGCATAACTATGCACCCTGTTAAGGACACCACTGTTATTCTACAACTGATTATACTGGGATGGGCACTTGAGAGCGGCATTTCTGGCTTCAGCAATATTTCAAAGAGAATTCAGTCTACAGAATCTGGGTTCAAGGGAAGGATTGCAACTAATGCAGCTATGTTCACACACAAGTTTACATAGACAATTGTTATTCTCCCTTTTCCTTGGCCTAGTTTTATTCAAAGATTTGTCTTATTGACCAGCCTTGTGTTATCTTCCAGCTTGGCTTACTACCAGTCCACTCAGGTATATCCCAAACAAATATATATAGACCCTAAGCAACCATTTTGTGGCACCTTCTCCAGTTTCCAGGAGGCTATGGACTAGAGAACAGTGATGTTCTGGAAACAGCCACCAACAAACAAGTATATAATTGTGCCTGCTGCTTGTATAAATGAATCTAAATTTTTGATAAAAGTGAGATAAAATTTTCGATAAAATAGAGAGATAAAAGTGGCTACTTCTGAATCTGTACCCTACATTTCTTGAGTGATGTTAGAAACAGAAACATGCATTCAGGGGCAATGTCTGCCTGCAGAGAAAAACAAGGCTCAGGTAGATCTTGGAGAGTGTCTTTTTTGTTATTACCAAATCAATAAAGTCAGTGGGTAAAGCTCAGAATTTTAGGAATTTACAAAGTAGCTTTGCATAGTGGATGGTAGCTTGTTTTCAGTCTACTAAGCTGTTTTGATAATTTCAAGAGCTATAAAAGAAAACCATTCAAAAAAAAAAAAAATCCATGATATGTTCTTGCTATTGCTTCATTTAGCCCTATGCAAGTTGCAAGTTTCTTTACCTTAAAACTGATTTTTTAGTCCAATCTGGTTTTTGAATGCTCATTATGTAATTCTGTCAGTGAATTAAACATACACAAAGACAAATGTTCAGGCATTTTCCTCTTCTAGTGCTTAACTTGGTCAGAGGACAAACTCGTCTCAGTGCTGTTAGATAAGAATTAAATTGTTCACATGCTCTGTACAACAGTAAGGATTTGAGGGAATTGTTTGAACATAGCTAGGTTCCTGCCAATACAGAAATACAGCTGTGGCTACACACATCTGTTTCTACTATGCTCTGGAGATTTCCGCAAGAGAAAAGGAAACACAGCTGGAGTCAGGGGAAAGCCAAACTACTCCAAATGCTCTGTGAGTTCTCCAATATTACATCATCTCTATCCCACCTCTTAAAATGATATTCTCTCAAGCACTACAAAACAGGTAAGCAACACTAGCTAAGTCTTAGCTTTTTTGTTCTCAGCAGGACTTTATAACATCTATTTGGGTGAGGGTGGAGAAAGGCTCAGCACAGACTAAAAAGTAAAAATAAAAATGCATGAGGTTACATGAGTTGTTTCTGGAGTCTCGGTGGTTCTTAGGTCAATACCACCCCTTTCATTCTTCACTCGATGATTGTAATGAAATTTAGTAATGGTGATTCTCTTCCTTTTGGGTTTCTGTACAGAGAACAATCTGATCTGTTTTGGCCATTATTACCCAACTACATTCTAAGGCCCATTACCATTGGTTTCCTTCATCTTTCACATACTGCCAGCTTTCTAATGGCCATTAACTTCATTACTCAATATGTAACTTGTAAAACTGCAGATAAGCCAAGATTTCCTGAAAGATATTTTTTTTCAATGTTTGTTATTTTTGAGATATTGTTTTATATTAAGCTGTTTCTAATCTTTATCTTCTCAAAAAAAAAAAAAAGAATATCAATGAAGAAATACTATCTCAGGCATGGAAACAGCAAAATAGTGTCACTGCCCCATAGCAACCAGGGTAGCAAAAACTATTTATGCCCAAAACTGTAAGGATGTGGCTATCTGTTTTCATTTCCAGAACAGATATGTTTGCTAACTCTATGCTTTGCCCAACCAAACCTAGCATTTTCAGAGCTCATGACTTTCTTTCTCCTGTCTCAACACATGCTCTATCATTCACACAAGCTCACCTTTTCTATGAGAAATATTAACTTCTCCAATGCCAATAAAGATGATGTTAATGGTTCCAGTACAACTTCCATTGTCTCCTCATTACTTCATTTTAGACAGCATTTCAATTGACTCGTACTTACCATGCGTGTTGAGGCTTTTGTAACATTTCCCTTATGAAAATATGAAATGTTATACAAGTCATTAAAATGCACCCACAGCAATTTTGGAGTTGTTAAGTCTAACAAAAGGAATTTAAGTCATTTGTCCAAGATGAATCAGTAAGTACAGGAATAGACAAACTCTGGAGATTTAACACTTCCTTTTCTCTCTAACCACAAGATGAAAACAGCATTCTCACCACCCTGTTCTCTTTCAAGTGAAATTCATTCCATCGATACATGGCCTCTAAGTCTTGCTTCTTTGATAATAGACATTTTTGTTCACTCGTTTTTGACAAAATAGTTAATACTACTGTTTATTTTATCCTACTTCAGGCAAGATAAATAGGAAGTAGTAATACCCAGATTAACAGCTATGTATGTTCAACATACTTTTCTTCTAGAACTATATATGAAAACCAATATTTAGGCTGAGATCTTTCCAAAGCCCATAAAACATGTAAGCCAAAACCTAACTTTTAGAGGCTCTTTTTCTATGGAAAGAAGCATTATTTCTATAATCATGGTCTTTCATGAATCTCAGACTTACAAATATGTCTTCAGATATGAACTATTTAAAATCAAAAAGTAATTTAGACCCATTTTCACTCTAGGCATGGAGCATTTCTTGTTTTTTTTTTTTTTGTTTGTTTGTTTTTTAACAGTATGGCAGGATAAGTTTGTTTTTTTATATACCTAACATATTGCATCCTTCACACATCGCTTCTTCACTTGCAATCACATGCTGCACCTTGTTTAGAAAGCTGCCTGAAAGAATAAGCTAACAGTACTGTCAAGATGAATGTTTCCAATATTGAAATATCAAAATGCTTTCGACTCAGGGACAAGAGAATTAGTATTGACTTAAAATGAGGACTCCTGCACAGATTTCTATTCTGCCTCATTTTGTTTTCTAATGCTGAATCTTTGAACCAGTCAGTTCCATTTTGTTTCTGTCAGATGAAGAACAACATCTGACTATCAGCTGCACAGAAATTAAACCCTTGTTTTCAGGTAACATTTTTATTGGTCTGTGCTTTGCTGAGTTAATATGACAAACATATTATAGCTGAAGTATTATAATGAATTGTGTGAGAAAGCATTTTTTCACTATATTTTGAACTGAAGTCATTCGGAATTCAATACAAAAAGGATTGCACATTGTACTAGTTTCTCTCTCATCAGTGTCATAAATTAACTGCAGCATGCACTAGCATATTTATTCTATGCAGCAACACCCAATTCCAAACAGTAAAGTTAGCATTTATGCTAAACATCACATGGACCTTCCTAAATAGAAAGTATTGTTACACGTATAGTTTAGTTGCTGGTACACAAGTGAGAATCTAAAATTCTCACATCTGATTCTGACACAGACTGGCTATGGATCCATGGCAAAATCAATTTCTTCATGCCAAAACTGAAACATTTCCTACTGGAAACACTAGTTTCTGCTAATGTTTTTGATGCTTCCTATTCCATAGCCTGTTAACTTCAGGAAATATATATATATATTTATTGAACTGTCTATACTGCATTTCTGATGCCTGAACACAAATTTTCCTATTAGCTGATGTTTTGGATAATAAACTACAGTAGCCAAGTAACAAATCTACCACCTTTTCAATGGCTTTGCCTTGAAAAGATATTTGCCAGAGCTAGGGACAGAGTTATCTGAAGTCAGCATGAATTGATCATTAAATCTATGCATCCAGATTTGGTTAGAGCACTCTCAGAACACAGAAGCTATCACAGCAATTTGGCAGAAGTTTTTAGGACAACTTCTTCATGATTTTTGTCTAGTATGTCTCACTCACTGTTTGTGTGGACATATGAACTCTCCTACTGTTAAGAGTGAAAACAGGTAAGTGGGAACAGAGTAACATCAGGAACAAGAAGTCCTGACACTTCCACTTGTTCTGATTATCTAATTTGGAGGGAAAGCTCTTAGTTTTCATGATGTCTGTACACTTCTCCATGTTTAAAAAATAGTAGACAATAATGATAATATGACAGACATGATACACACAAATATGTGACAATATAAAAGAAAATGTTTGCTTCTTTCACTCTTCTAGAACATTTTGTTTTCATATGAGTGTTGTTATGTATCTACAGCTTCATCTATTTCTTTCCCTTCAATTCCCAGAACTGAAAATTTTATCATCTTTAATTTAACTAGAGCAATTTCCAACACTTAATTTCCTTGCTGTTTTAAAGACTTTCTGCCAGGAAAAGGAAATGAAGAACATTTCTAAATTTCAGAGGAAGTTACAGATTTTTTTGTTGGTGGTGGTGTTTGGGTTTTTTGTTTGTTTCATTGGTTTTTTGTTTGTTTTGCTTTGTTTTGTTTTAATATAAATGCATGTGCTATGCTTCCAGTATTTTTCACAAAAGTTTTATCAAGTTTTCATCACGACTGACTTCACAGAAGTAATTTTCAGATCCTGTGCTCCAAACATGAAACCACATTTCCTCTGTGAGCATGACAAGGTTCTGCTAACACCCATCTATATACTCTTTTATCCAAAAGATAAACTAAAATCCATATATTTTCTGGGAAAAAAAAAAAAAAAAAAAAAAAATCTGTTTAGTCTAATTAGCATCCTAACATTTTTAGTAATGACAAGATCGTTTTGTCTCTCTTCCATTTTGTTTGCTGAGCCTGGAAGGGGGCCTGATCAGAAATACCTCTAGCATGGCTACTGATGGCTACTGTTCTGTGCTCGATAAGGACAAAGGCAGCTTTTTGAATGTTTCCTATCAGTCTGGGGTGCACTGACTAAGGATTCCAGGTAGCAGGGATGCATCTGGCAGTGGACATCTTGGCACTGGCTGCAGATCAGGCATTGCTGCTGGAGGGACTTCTTCACCATTGCTCACAGCATTCAGCATTATCCTCCTGCCAACCCCTTAACACTGGGAGAAATCAATGCCATTTTACTGTTAGCCTTCTGCTCCTGTATTGTACTTGATTTATTGTGTCTGTAATATGGCAAGGGGGTGCAGATGTCTTTTAAGCTGTCGAAGGGCATAGATGGAGTGCCTCCACTACACAAAGCAGTGCTGCTCTATAAAACAAAGCATGTCAGGTTCCGGAGGACATGACATTAAATACCAAAGGTGGAAACAAGGAAAACTTCCAGGGTCAAAACAAAAATTAAACATATGATTCACAGTTAAGCAGTAGAAACCCTTGTCAGACTGCACTTTTGCTGTCATAGTCTACATCAGGTCAGATAGTAATGTGAGAAATTTCAGGTGGGGGGGGGGGAGTGGGCAGAATGTCTAACAAAAACCTTTTATTCTCCAGCTAAATTCAGAACCACAGGAGCCTGGAAAGGTATGCTGGTATCACTAGTGAAAAAAACTTGGCCTGTTATACACTTTCTAAGCACAGTTAATGCTCTAAACACCTGATAGTTTGCTGGGCTTGTGGCTAAACCACCCTCCCCATCTCCCCCAGAACAGCTCCCTACATCTTGGTGACCCACCAATTGGGGATGTAAAACCAGTGCATCCGTGCTGCCACCAGGTCCTGTTCCAAGGTGCTTCTGAGGGAGCATGGAGCATTGCAATGCACCAACTGCAAACAAGGGCACAGCCATGGCTGGGCCTATTCAAACACAGCACACACCTATCGGTGTAGTATTTCACACAAGTGCAGCTGTTGGGGGGGGGGGGGCATCTCAAGTCCTGTTTTGTGCACAAAAATATAACATAAAACTATTAGAGAGTGTCCAAAGGAGGGCTACAAATGTGGTGAAGGGTCTAGAGGGGAAGACACATGAGGAGCAGCTGAGGTCCCTCGGTTTGTTCAGCCCAGAGCAGAGCAGGCTGAGGGGAGGCCTCATGGTGGCCTGCAGCTCCCTCACGAGGGGAGCGGAGGGGCAGGCGCTGAGCTCTGCTCTCTGGGGACAGCGACAGGACCCGAGGGAACGGCATGGAGCTGGGACAGGGGAGGGTCAGGCTGGGGGTTAGGGAGAGGTTCTGCACCCAGAGGTGGTCAGGCACTGGGACAGGCTGCCCAGGGCAGTGGTCACAGCACTGAGCTAATGGAATTCAAGAAGTATTTGGACAACTCTCCCAGACATAAATTCTAATTTTGGGGTGGTTATGTTTGGAGTCAGGAGTTGAACTCAATGATCCCTGTGGGTCCCTTCCACTCAGCATATTCCATGATTCTATGATTTCAAATAGGGAACAGCCATTGGTGGGGCAGTCCTGTTTGAAATTTACCACAGGTTCTTTTTAGTTCCTTCATTTGGTCTTTAGTTTTTTCAACTCATAAAATACCAAGGGATGGCTGACATTTGGAGCACAAGCACGATATGGTTTATGTCACTAGTTACATAAGGCAGCCTTATTTCCAGAGTTTTCCAAGCCCACTCTGCAGCACAGCAGAAACTTCAGGAGATAATATAAAGATGATATAAGCCTGAGTAGGTCTAGTATATTTTTAAATGACAATCATTCCTGTGTGTTGCAATATTAATTCTGAGTATTTTATTTTTATAACGCAATAAAAAATAGGTCAGAAGTCCCAGCTGCTTGTTATACTTCTCTCAGAAAGTAATTGAAAACTGAATTAAACTGTTCCAAAATGTACCTGCAGGAGGGTGGAATACCCTGGTAATTTGCCTCATATTTTAGAGTATTTAACGTTTTCTTTCTTACAAGTTTTTAGTTCGTACAAGCCAGGCTGGAGTTCTGTTTTGCTTTTTGAACTGCCTAGCTCTTACATTGATTTTTCTACACAATGGGAAGAGGTTAACTACATGCTAGAAAAAGCTGGAGCTGTACAGAGTAGTGTCCAAAGGGGAGCATCTGCACTTCAGAGCTAATCCTTATTCCACACATGATGTTGCTGAAGTTAGTAAGGAATACTCAAGTACCTTCCAAAGTTTCTACAGCTTCTACAGACAGACCATACTGACTTAGATCCTTCAGGATGTGTCCCTGTTCCCACTGAAACTGATGTGATTAGTCATCATTTGATATTCAACAGACAAATTTCCAAACACATGAAACACCTTAAGAAAATCTTAAGATCAGGTCTGATTCACTTTAATTCATTCCCTTCTTAAGAAGTTGGCTGCATTTAATGACTTCCCAGTGCATGCTAGGAACAAAATTAAACTTACCAAGCCAGCTTCACCTTGGGTGTTAATCACACCTCAGTGCTCCATACCAATATTGTTAACTTATAGCATAAACTTTTTTTTATCTAAGTGAACAGTAAATTATTTAAGAGGAAAGATTAAGATCAGGCTTCTGACACCAATGTTCTGTACAAAATAAGGCTCAATGTTAGTGCCATCACAGAAGTTATTGGGAGAAGGAACTCCCATAAACACAAAATATGTCACTTCTGAAGTGTGTAGAGGGTGATGAAAAATCTTCAGCTAGAAACAAATTTAGCTTTGAAACAAACCTGAAAAAGACCACTTATATAACATTTGCATATGGGACAAGATACAGGAGAAATATTAAGACAAAGTACCCACATGTAAGAGAGAGAGCACTTGATCCACTTTATTTTGTCTTATGTGTTGATGCAGCCATGAGAACCAGCCATTTGGTGAACATACACTTCTCATCACTTCAACTTCTCCCTGTTCACATGTCGAAGGGAAGTTTTAATTTTGTGGAAGAGATATACTCTATGACAAGTAGTTGGAAACCAGAGGTGAACTAGACTGGATTTTTCCTCATTTAACATAAATGTCTCATGAAAAACGTCTGAAACTGAGCTTGCTCTATGAACTTGCTTTCTAATCAGCGGAGAGAAATGGGCCCTTCTTGGAAGCCATTTATCTGACCCACTTTAGATATCTGAATCCTAAAAGTGCCTGTTTCTCTGTCCATTAGAAAAAAAATATATAAAATAGATGAGTAAAAAACAAGATCTTAATCTAAAGCTGAATAAAATAAATTTCTGATCCTTATTTTTCTGCAAAGTGTGTGCCACTCTCTGCTCATAAAGAAATCCGTGGGGGAAACTAATCAACCATTGAAAAACTTTAATTAGAGAATACAAGGATGACTCATCTTCCACTCTAGCTCTCCTCTGGACAGGCATGATCCATTCTAAAAGTTTCATTCCCTTTCTGCCCCTTCATCAGAAAAGTTTTACTCTCATTAATGTCCTCTACTCTATTCCTTTGAAAAAAAAAAAAAAAAAAAAAGTGATCACTATAATTCTATAATTTCTGCACAGAGAGTGGATGTGTCTGTAAATTAAAGTACAGAAACAACTGGAAAGAGATCAAACCTTTTATTTGCTTGTGAATAAATGGTATCATTTAAGCTACAGCAGCAGAAAGCTTAAAAGCAGAAAAACTTTAATTTTGTGTATTGTGTCCTGCATGAAGGGCTATGATGTTGAATATTTCTCATAGCTGTGCAGTCATTTCACAAGATGTTGATTCTGCAAGAACACCAGGGATTGTATGTGGTTGTTTGGACATCACTTACAACCACACGATGGTCGACTGTAGAGAAGCACAATTGTTTAACTTTCAGTTAACTGCCAGTTATGCAACGTTCTGAAATGAGATACTACTTTGAATTTGCATGATAGAGAGATTCAGTTTATGTCTGCAGCACAACTTGCTGTCGGTCTCACTCACCACATGCAATAGCTCAAATATACACCATGTTTACAGCGAGACTCTTAACAGGTAGTTGCTCCTTCCTGTCTTGATGAGCAGTTCTGATCCAATGTGTATGTCTGTCTGTTGCTAGATCCAGCAGTTCTTTAGCAGACTTGTAAGCTGCCTCCTAGAAGTGATAATGGTGAATAAAAAATCAGGAAATGTAATGTAACATTTAAATAAAATGACAAGTGGCATAACATGATGAGAGAAGCTATGATAAGTACATAGTTGGAATCCTTTCCTGAGAGTGAAGAACACCCTGGATTTTGCTCTTTCTGAAATGATCACCATTAGATATGATCACTGGGAAAAGAAAAAGATCTGTTCCAGGTGTCTTGTTCATTGAGGATAAACTTTAGGAAGTTTACTACAAATTTCAATGTCATATGCACATTTTTCACCTCCTTTCACAGAAATACATAATTTTGGTTCTAATCTGCTCAGTACTTTCAGTTGACTAAAATAGCAGATGTCATACAGGCACTAGTTTTTCACAGTGCAGCTATGGAAAGAGTAGGGATATGGTATCTGAACCAAAACTGACCAAACCAAACTAAAACAAACCAAACTAAAACCAACCAACAAACAAACAAACAAAAACCTCCATTCAGTGCAATGTTCTTTATGTGACAAGAATCACAAACAGTATCTGAACCTTATTTTCAGAGCCTCTACTTTGTCTCCGTCTGTATTTCAAATTCCCCATGAAAATACTCCCAGCCCATGCCTTAGCTCCAAATCATCATGGGTTTGGAAAAAACTTTTTTCTCTCCTTTTCCTTTTTTACACTGTTCCAATTTTTCTTTGTAAACTAGAGACAGAGTCCTTGAGCTGAAACAGGAGTATAAGAGGGAAGAAGTTTGGAAAGCTAAAAATAGAAATCAAGACACAACATTATCATGGATTTTGGATAAGAAAGACAACTGGTGTGTTCAGAGCATTCCTGTCTGCAGCTAGTCCTCTATGTTGTGAAGAGCCAGGGTTGCAGTGCTCGGTTTAGAGGTCTTCTTTTCTTTCAGATGTATGGATAAGCTTTCATTCAGAGAGACCACTTCTAACTCTGTTTTAATGAGGTTGTGAAAGGTTTAGCAGGTTTTGAAGGCATCTCATTTTGCATAATCTCAGTGATTGTTCCCTTCTTTCCTAGTACAAGGGAAACTGGGAAAGTGAGGTCATTTCTTCTTCATACTTAAGTTAAGTGAAAGGGGAGCATTTTAGATCCCAATAAAAACTCTTGTTGCTATGGGCACTGTGAAACAGACTATCAAAATATTTCTGTGATCTTAGATAAAATCTTTGGAGGAAGTGATAATAGAAAAAATTCACAGTGTGAGAAGTATACAACAATTCTGTGCCACCTCTGATATAACCTTGTTTTACTACTGACAGAAGAGAAGCTTTACAAAAGACTACTAACTGAGGAATCAGCTTTCCTTGGGACTACCCTAGGAAAGATACAGCCACATGTCTTCTGTCCTACACATGTATTAGTGTTGAAGATATTCCTTAGTGTAAGGTTTTTCTATGTAGTACAGGATCAATATCTGCAACAGTGGCAGAAATGAATATTAAATGCAAACATGGTTATTTTTTTTTTTTTCAGAATCAGACAGTTACTTTTATATAGCAGCAATATTTACAATATTAGTCTGCTGCCCAAAGTGCTCCTCAGGAGTAATGTCTTCTGAAAAAGTAGAAGGCTGCATATTCTTAAAGCACTGCTCATCACCAGCCAAAACTAGTTTTCCCTAGAGAGTGACATAAAAAATTCATAATAAAAACTTGCAAACCTTATTTCTTCCAAACAATACCTCTTTTTCAGGAGGGAAAAAGCTTACATATAGTACTGAGTAGCTATAAACCAGCATCACTGAGGTTAGGACAACATGAGAGAGTTCTTCTATGAAAGGTTTGCCATTGCAACATTTTTGGAAGCAGATCCAGTAAATTTCAGGATACATACCAGTAAATGCTCAAGTTGCAACATGGAAAATTGTGATGAGATTTAAGGAAAAATATTGTAATTGTGAGGATATTAGATCATTGCTAAGGGGGACTTAGAGAGATTGTGGAATTTCCACCCCTGGAGATTATAGAACTGCCCCAAATTGATTACAGAGGTGTCGTCTTGTTTTGCTATTTCAGAGTTCTTCTCTTGACTTGGTAAAATCAGTTCTAGTTGTGATATATCTTTCTTGCTGCTTTGTATATAAGTATCTTATAATAAACTATATTCCTAGTATTGCCTCCCCATTTAATTTTGCTACTGTTTCATTAACATAAATTGTCCCCAAAATTTTGATTCCTTATTCAGAATATTCGCCTTCTGTCATGTGATGTGACTTTTTACAGATTTCCACAGGAAGTGTACTATTTTCCCTTCAGCATAGCTAACAGAGACTGAACTGCCCACTAAAAGACAACACAAGCTACCACCCAAACCACTGATTTCAAAAAGAAATAAATTTATATATATATATATTAATATATATACATATATATAAATAAGGAATTTGATTAAGTGCTAAATACTGCAGTAGTCCTAATGCAACTTCTAGCCAAAGAGATCTTTAAAAAGCAATCGCTAAGTGAGATGATATCAGGAAGAAACCATTTGCTCTGTTTCTAATATTAATTCCATATACATATAAAACTGTATATGTAACTAAATATGAAAATTATTCCTGAAAACTTTGGTCATAAACCCAGTATGTGAGAATCCCTATTATACAGGCAAGAAAGTAAGAGAGAGAGGAAGAGTGAGCGAGTGAAAGAGGGACAGTAGAAATAACACACACTGCCTTCAGCAAAAATGTTCACCATGTCTCCATTAGTGCTAATACTTATTAAACTATCTATGTAATGTTTACATAACATGAAAATATATGCATGATTGTTGAAATACATGTACTTCCTGAATAGTAATCCCCTGGATTACCCAACCAGAACGATATTGTGTTCAATGTGTTCACTGAATCAATCACTCCAGACATTAGGGGTTAAAGAGTCAGAATTATGTTGATGGACATGTTGATTTAATGAGCCTGGCCAGAGAATAGTGACCAAAAGCAGTCAGAAGTGTATTTTCTGGATTCAATTATGACTCATGGAATCCTCATTTCCATGGTGCATTTTAACCTTGCATAATGTCTCTTGTGAAGAGTAGATACCCATGGGGATGATGTGACTTACTGGACAAACATCCCTCTATCCTTTCAAAGAATAAATGGACTTGGAATCAAAGAATAAATGGACTTGGAATTAAGTGTCACTCTAGCACCTTAACCACTGAACTTTTCTTCCTTTACAGCTAAGTCTTGTGAAAGTATAATACATAGCCTGCTGGAGCCTTTATCAAATCTCTCTCCATCGTGAAAATAATGTACAGCTGCAAATCAATTAGACTGAAAAGTTCCCATATGTTAATCGAAAAGAACTCACTCCAAACAATGAGCAAATCCTACAACTTAAAAACTCCCAGGATCTTAACTTCAAAGCATCTACATCTAGGGATCTCTTAAAACACATTAAATCAGAGATCTTCAAACACTGCACATCTCTTTCAAATGTCAGACATTTTTCTACAAGCTGTAAATACTTCAGCTGAAGTTCAACGGCCCAAATTCACCAGCTACTGCCTCCAGTCAGCTATAATGCAAAACAGGTTTAAATCTCACTTGACTGGATAACTATTCTGCACTAATATCACCACAGCAAGTGAAGAGAACTCAGTACGTTTGTCCTAGATATCCCAAGTAACTTAATGCCTCAACACCACACCACATTTTCATTGTCTTTTAGCAGCAGCTGAGGCAAAATGAAAATTTACTGATTTACAAAATCACCTTTCTTGGCCTGAAATCAAGGGCTGAAAGGCACTGAGTCTGACCAGTTTGTGTTGTCTTTTTTTTCCATCACAATTTCCAATGTTCTGAGGTCATGTGGAGTCATGCTGCAATGGAAAGGAACATGGACACCCTCAACTGCCCTGACCAACTCCAAGCTGAGAGCTGAAGGAAAATAGCGGACCAGATTGCTCATCACCCACTGTGTACAGAAAGCTGTATCAGAAGAGAAAGCAGCTGCGTAAAGCCCAGTGCCTCTCAAAGGGTGATGGTGCCTCTCAAAGGGATACATTTGAGTATATGTATCAGTCACATCAAAGCTACAATTCGAGACTGAACATTCATCAGAACATGTAGTAGTTGCAGAAATAGAGGTGCTGTGTTGATTCTTCTAGCTAACTGTGCTGTTCCACTGACTCTGATTTAATTCTTTAAGGAGTATCCATACCTGTCGGATTCACTCTGTGACCCAGATGTCCTTGCCCTACAGATATGTGTAACACACACCTTTCCTGGCTTCCTGTGACTCATATTCAGTTTGCTACATGGTACAAAACTAACAACGCACAATGGCCCTGAAATCCTCTGTAACAGTCATTAATAAATGTTTATTCTCATTTAAAGTTCACTAGGCTTTAACAAACACCATGGCAGCTATGAGTGGAAGGAACCAGCCCACCAGTACACCCAGGCAGAAAACAGTAATGAGTCCCCTTGACTGTCATTATTGCTCACAGAGGAAATCAGTCCTTCTTTCTTGCTTGCCCTTGGAGATATGAGGAATATGCTGAAACAGTTGTACAGTAGCCTAATTACTTATCACAAATCTCTTAAATGAGTTTATACTCATTAATGTGACACCTGGGAACTGGGCATTAAACCATCAATGACCTTTTTGCTAATAAAGGCCACAAAGCTTGTTATTTCAAGTGTACTTCTCAGAGCTTTACCTCCACATCAGGCTAAACAGGTCAGTTTTTCTTGCTAAATTTGAAAATGATAGATTTAAGCTTGCAGAGATTGTTGCTTAGAAGAGAGGTTGGCATACAGATAGGACTGCTTCTTTATGCTGCTTGTATGCTTTGCCATAAATAAGCCTCCTTATGGTTGGAATAACGATAATGTAAAGGCACTCAAGGCACAAAGTTCACTGTAGCTGCTGAGGTGTGCATGTTGGATTGTGAGTTGTGAAGCCCTTATATTCATTTATTGCTCATGACATAGCTTTGTTCTAGCTAGCTCAGGTACACCTAAACCCACTATAGCATTGAGACCTCAGTTGTGTTGATCTTGCTTGGATCACAGTCTGCTTAATCAATCACAGGCCATCAGGTTCTAGTTTCCCAGGTTTTTTCTTGTCAAGGTAACTTGACATATAGTTTTATAGGTGGCTTGCCACCTAGTAGGAAATTAAAACTAATTTTTGTTAATAATCTTTCCAATGGCAACATTAATATATTTTATTTCACATTTCTAATAACCTTCCAGCAGTCTCACCATAGTTAGTATCATCAGTGGTATCATTTCACCTCTAAGACATAGCTATACTCAGGAATGATTCCAGCTGCCAAGAGTGGTCACAGCCTGCAAAGTCACGTTTCTTCCTAGCTATGTCTCAGACACATTCAGTGCCGTGGTCTTCAAGAGAGAGTGAAATCATGCCTCCAGATCTGTATGGAATTCTCTTATATTGCAGAAATTCAAGGACACGGTTTTTGACAGATATGTGGCAGTTTCAACCCACTAAAATTGTCCAACTTCTATTATTCTGAAGTTTGTGATAATCTACTTTTGTGCATATTTAAGTCCATACTGAGCTTAAGGATATGTCTTCATATCAAAACAATGACATTTGTTAGCATGTGTGTATGTATCCATATGAATTTCTTTTTATCATGTTCATGTTGCTTTGCTCCCTGTTTTACAACTATTACAAAAGGTACAACACGGAAAACTGACATACACCAGATAAGAAACTGAGCCTTCAGTTGTAAGCAAAATTCTCTTGATTCACTTCAAAATATTGAGGCACAATATCCATCACTTGTGTTATCCTTAGGCCCATTTTTATGCTTCATGGCATAGTATGTCAGTTTAAAGAGTATATTGGTGACTTGGAAGCTAGATATCAGGAATTGGATTAATCTGACCAAATGTAGACATTTGGTTCTGTAGACATCTACACTGTACCTTGTTGTCCTGGACAATGTAATAGTTGATGGGAAGTGGAAGAGATGCATTGACACTGCAATTCATCTTGTGCTAAAACAAACATCTAAAGCAGTGCAGAAATATCACATTTTAGAAATGCTGCCTTCTCACACAGATGGCAAAGGGAACTCAGGTTGAATAGTTCCAATGTAATGAAAATATCTAAATGTGTCATAAGGATCTCAGTCCTGGAGTGGTACTTCTTGCAAAATAGCATATTCCCACACAGTTGTCTTTCTGCAAAGAGCCTGTCTTTCCTCCTGTATCATAAGATTTGAGGGACAGATAGTAAGACTGGGGATATCTGTAACAGAGCAGACTATGCATGACCTTGTTACTCTAGATCTATGTCAAAGACAGTTCTGGTTAAATCAAGTTTGTGATTTAATAGAGAAGTGAACACAGGGTATCTTATCACCGTTATGATTTTTCCTGTTACCCAGTAGAAATATTTGGTAAAAAATACAGATAAAATTATGAATTTTGAGTTAAAGTTGTTTTCAAGCAATGCATTCTTGTCTATTTGTATAATAATTTCTTCTTTCCTCCCATTATCTGAGATTCAAAAGCAACAGTGAGTAGATGTCCTAAAATCTCTAGAACCTAAAAATCTAAAATCTCTAGATTTTCATTTGAAAATACCGTTTCTGATGCCATCAAAGTTCAAAGGGGAGCAGAAACAGAAATTAGAATTGTGTGTTCATGTGGCTGTCATTAAAGGTATGCTCATCAAAAAGACTGACCATCATCAAAATCTTCCATGCTAAGTGCTTTGTTCATTCTGCAAGAGAAGGCTGGGTCTTGAAGCTCCAGTAATCTTAAACTGGATAAGAAAAGGAGCCTGTATGATTAGACTCATTTAAATGGCTAAAATGAAACAAAATGTTACGAAATGGGAGTTTCAAAAAAAAAAAAAAAAAAAAAAAAAAAAAGTAATGGATTTTTCAATTTCTTGGTAGAACCTACTATTTTAGTGGTTTTAGACAATCCTCACAGTCTTCGCGGCAAAGCAGCTTCATGCAGAAAGAGGAAAGGACCATTAATGAATACCAAAATATCAAAAAACATGATTGTTATTACTGGTGCATTATATATTATGGAAAGTAAGTGCAAGGAAAATGACAGCTAACAAGGAAGCATGGTCTTAATCAAGTCTTGACAATGTCCTAACTGTCCCCCGACATTTATCATTTGTCACGGATATATAAACCTACAGAGAGACATTTTGAAGTAACAGTCTTCCCCTGGCTAAGATTTGCAGTTTACCCAGAATGGCATTATTATCTCACAGAATGAGGCAAAAGTCCATTGAAATGCAAGTAGTGGAGGAGTCTGTTTCTGATTCAGAGTTAGAAAAGTACTAGCCTAGGATACAGAACTGCTATATTGCAATTCTTACCCTGAGGGTTCTCCAGTGATTTGCTTTTTTTTTTTTTTCTATGTGTGGTTTGCATCTCAATCTATGCTCACCGAATTAGTGAACAGACTAAACATAGTGCTTGCATTAACACATGGCATCAGCAATGGCTTTATTTTGACAATATTTAATTAGTTATCAAGCTAGAAATAAACATCAAACACAGGAAATGGAACATATAGCTTAATTTGAGCAATAACTGGAGATGGAGCCTATTTGTAACAACATAGTATAACAAATCCACAACTGCCAGGTTGTTTCACACCTGTTACTTCACTGCAGGCCATAATATGTAGGAACTTCCTGGGCTGAAACTAAAGGACAATTACCATTAGCTGTTCATAGCCTAGAGTTCTTGGCACCCATCTAAGCAATTCCAATAGTTCCTGTAGGAAACATGGAGATCCCCCAGGTAAATTCCTTTACTGACCCTCTAGGTTTGCAGAGCTTCTGTAATAGGTGCTCAGCATGAGTCTTCCCTTGCAAGTCTAAGTTGCCTTGTGGTTTTACTGTCTGAAGGGTTGAACAAGATGTTTATTGTCCTCTCTGTGTCATGACATTTCCTCACCATTGCTTCATTCATTTCAGAGCTGGAGCTTGAACCAACCCAAACCCCCTCGGTGTAAAGAGCCAGCTTGCCCTGGACAAAAGAAGCAAAGAAGTGGGCAGGATAGATGCATGCATCACAGGGAGAAGAGTATATAATGAAACACAACAGTAAATACCACAGCAGTTATTCTGAGTCTCGTAAATAGATTTGTGTATGAAGGAGAAATATAAACAGAACATTTTGTCCTCTGTTGGTGTCTTTTGAGTGCATAGTGCTCAGGGAACTGCAGCTGTCTTAAGTGTGTTTGCACACAGGTCACAGAGGGATAAGCTGAAATAGGTGCAGTTAAATCCAGTTGTCTGTCCCATTCATGTACAAGAAGTTGGTACCCTGTGGTGGGCTGAGAATCAGTGACAGCTGAAAAGGTGTGGAACAGCGCCTGAAATATTTGGAGACTGTCTTAATAATGCTAGTCACTGATTTGCAGACCTGTGAGGGTAAGGATCTATTTTGGGTTTCTCTCCCAGCTGAAAAGGCTGCAGGCTTTGGGGAGGAGGGTTAGTGCAAATAGCTGGAGACAGGAATTAGTGCAGTCATTGTACCTGACGCCACTGATGAATACATATCGCCATCACAGGTGGCAGAGCCAACTGAAAGCAAATTAAATCATGGCAGAAAATGAAAAGATCCCATATTAGGAAATTGTAAATGTTCTCTTAGATCCAAATAGAAACCAAAGACCAAGTACAGTGTAAACCTCACCATCCTAGTCATACATCAATTAAGAAATTTTTCTTATTTTTAAGGGTTTTCCCTGACTCCTCTCCTCCTTCTCATCAGGGAAAGCATCAAAGGAAGAGAATAATACTTCAGATGAAACACTGGAAAAGTTCAGTCTGCTCATGGGCCACTGCTGAGCAAAAAGGCAGTAAAACAAGGGCCTCATCCCACCCATGGAGAAGAACACATAGCAAATCTCACTGCCCAGAGTAGCACTAAAAGATCATTTCCTTCTCATCTTCACCACCAGATATTTCAAAAAGCAGAACTTTAATTTCTCAAAACAGAGTGGCCACATTGTAAGTTGGCAGCGTGCTATTCCTCTATACCACGCTACAGAAACTTTCTTGATCTCATATCCTACCCCAGCCCTCCTAAGTCTGCGGAGTTACTGAATACAGTATCTTGCAGCAGGAGCTTGGTGGAATTATATAATACTGTGTTCAGAATGTATGGCTTTTTTCCCTCTTTTTTTTTTTTTTTTTGTGTTAGATGTCAGGTTCATTTATTTCAATAATTAATGTGTCTCGCAGCTCTCCTAGTGCCCATATGCCTGAGTTCTTTCCCATCACCTGAAGGGTTTATTTTTGAATGGGTACTTTAAGATGCACACCTTAATTAAACTGAATTTTCTTATTTGATTTGATTGCCTTAACATAGTGATCCCTCCAACCTCAGATTTTTAATCATTTTATTGTGCCTTTATTTCTGTCTCTTGTTGTTTGTTTGTTTGTTGTTTGTTTGTTGCTGTAGTTGACTATGTGGTGTAGGGACAGCATAATGGCCAAGGCTTCTGTCAGATCTTTCTGAGCAGGCATTGTCTCCTGAGTGGCTGGAGGCAACAGTTCCAAAAACAATAGAATGCAGTAGTGCATTTCCGTTGGGACATATAAATGTGAATAGATCAGTGACACATACATATGCATATATATATTTACATTATTTTATAATATTAATACAGGTTTTAAATATTTGCTGCACACATTCTAGCTACCTGCAATTCCATCATGAATTAATGATCCCTATATACAGTTTATTCATTTGTTTTATACTGCACATCAATAAAAGCATATCAAATTCAAAGCCATTCTCTATTATGGATGGAAACTTTGAAGCAAAGCAGTACAGCAGCTACCTTGTTATATGTTATAGGTTGATCATTTATTCAGGTCAAAGACATTACTGCTATACTTTCAGCTAAGCAAGATAAATACAGAACGTGACCCCACACTGTACTAACCCCCTGGCCTAAATGTAGGTTGTAAATGTCCATGTACTGATGAGATTATCCATCCCTTTGGGGGCAATCTGAAAAGACAAATGATTACATCTGGTGTGGCACTCCAGCCCTTGTACAGTGAGAGAGAGCACTGTTAATGGGAGATAGAAATCCAAAGCACATTTACCAGCACAATGATTGGCCAAAACAGACATGTGGTGCTGTCAGAGATATGCAAAAACATAGCAAAATGCTTTCTGCAGTGCCACATGTTCTACAGAAATATATATATATATATTGTCTCTCTTCTCCCTCACCCTCCTCAAATCATAAAATTGATGTTCTCTTGACAAAATTTTTGCCTTTTACAGCACATCAAAATTCTGCGCATTACCATAAAGAGATTGATGTAATTGTACCTAACATTTAATGGAAGAACATCCCATGGATAGCAGGTATGTTCTGAAGAACAGTGTGAAGGACACAGAAAATGTATTGCTGTAACTCTTTCCCCATTTCTGTTTTTGCAACAGTGTAGAACATAGATATTTTGTGGGATCTGAAATATCTATATACTGGGTTCATCTCCTTTGCAAGAAATTTCTGTATCTCAGTTTTGCACCTTCTGAGGAAGGATAGCAATGTTTTATTTCATCTGCTTGCCTTTTCACCTTTCTCTCTTTCTCTTCTGCTCTGTCTTCAGCATTCCTTCTTGTCCACAAATATCAAAGACCTTTTTTTTTTTTTTTTCTAAAGATGATCTAAATACAACATACCTATCCAGACTCTGAACAAAGAAATTTCAGATTGCATTTAACTTTGAAGCCTGCTGCTTCTAGTTTAGACTTGAAGAAGGGCTTGTGATAATGAAAACTTGCTTAATTTTTCAAATATACTATATAGATATATTCTCTTCCTTGCTCCACTCCTGCCAGCTTCCTCCAGCCCTTTTGAGTCCAACTGCCTGTTATTGCAAACACAATGAGTACAGAGTGGGAGTAGGAGAGTGGAAGAGAAGTGGGAGAAAAGAAAGAAAAGTCCAATAACATGGAAGAAGAGAGGTAATGCAGTGGGGGAGAACAGAAGATGAGGACAAAGAAGGAAAGCCAAATCCTGGTGCTAGCTAAAATCCATGCTATGCAAGAGTTTTAAACTCTGATAAAATACAAAAAGGTTTTTATTCCCACCTCTACACCCACTCCAAGTTATTTCCTTATAGTCTCAAACATGCTATAGACAGGAAAAAGGAAAGAGTCTGAGAAGTTAAACCTCAACCTCATCTGCATTCAACTCCACTAGCTCCTATTTACTCTTCCTGAGTATCTGACTTCATAATTTGGAGAAAAGATAATTTATGTATGCATTTTTCAATTGTGTTTTATTTAACTGAAACATTTAACTTTGTTTGCCAGGCAAAGCTGATTCCAAAAGTAAAACAACTCCAGAGTAAAATGCCTTTCTTGATACATCTTAACCTTAAATACAAGCTCTACTCTTGGCCTTATCAACCCCAGAAACTGACTTTTCATTGATTTTCTGCAGGCAGGGTCAAGCTCGAATAACCTTCCTGGTGTGAGCAACCTGAATAAAAGCAATGGAGTTCAGCAGTTAGACACTTGACTACAACCCCATACAAAGTCTGATTTGTTCTGTCTCACACGGAAGTTAATTAATGTTAGTTCATTCACTTTAAAGTCAGAGGACTCCGTGTCTTCCAGTGCTTTGGGTATAATATAGGTTCCATCACATAGCCAGTTGTAGGGGAATTCACACTACTGAGTGGCATATCCCTTGGTTAGTCTATCAGGTTAACAGAAGGAGCGTCCTGCAAGCGCTGGCTGGGGTCAGCAGAAACCTAATTTATATGCACATAATGACCCCTAATTCTTTATTAGGAGAGAATTTAGGGAGACTTTTGCTAGAGAACCAACAGCAACAGTCGGATATCAGCAATGTTTCTGTGCATTGACTGCAATACCAGCAAGCCATGCTTCTTCCACTCACATCTAGTCCTGCAGGGCTCGTGGTCTTGGAGCAAGACGTCTCAAGAAAATAAGACAGCGTAGACTTGAGCACTTAATTCCTATGCCTGACACCACATCTAGCAGATGTGTGAAAAATGTTGCCTTGTAAAATGAAATTAAATTAAATGAAAAAAACAAATTAAAGAAAAAAAAAAAAAAACAATTGGAATAGCAATAATGACTAAAAGAAAATGTTGCCCTTCAAGGCTTCGAAGTGCTTTGCAAATGTTATCTCATTAACATTAAGTAAGGTAAATGCACAGTGTTCTTGTGCTTATTTAATGGATTTGGAGGGGGGGTCTTTTTCCCCCTGTGTCTAGCAATTAACATAATTTTACAAATGCACTTTAATTATACATAAAAATAGAATAAATATTTTTCCAACATTTTGATTTAGACGAGCATTTAATTAAGCCCTATTAAGACCTACCATATGTTTTGCATACCATAGACTATTATAAGTGCACCTCCTCTGGAGGTTTTCAGTGTTGGAGGAAATTGCATTATTTGACATGGCCAGCCTGCTATGTAATTGACTCAAAATTACAGACACAATAAATAATTATTATTAAAAATGCATCAACACTGTAATAACTGGGTAGTCATTTTGATGGCCCTTAATAAGCCACTATAGCTGAAAGTGCTTCAAAGCAGTACTTGTAAAGTACTGAGGATCTAGCAGACTGCAGCTTCAGAGGTAGTTAAAAAGTGTTATTCAAGTTACTGCCAATTTTTGAGGCTAGCGTACGGTTACTTGTCTCACTTAGTGCCAGCTGTCATGATGCAATCTTCTGAATTAGTTATGCATTACAGTTGAATCCTACAATCCTAAAACTTTATAAGTTATAGTGCCAGGCACTACAGTTGCACTTATAGTTGCAGGAACCTTTATAGTGTTTACTGTGTCCACAGGGCAGCAGAGGTACTGTTAAAGTATTATATCCTTTTGAGTGAAAGCAAAGGCAGTAGACAAAAAATATTTCATATCCAGCAGTGCAACTGCAGCTGCTCCACATGGTCCTTTCTGTCCCTGAAGTTCAAAGGTGCTGGGGTCCTTGCAGAATCAACTGGAACCTTCTCAAAATAAAGTGCATTTTTACTGACTAAGGGAGCTCAAACGTCTTAAAGTTTGTATAGCTTGCTAGGAGGTAAGTTACTGTTGCCTCAGGACTGTTTCCTGTATGACTGCATGATTCTCAGTTACAATACTCAGAGGGAAAATTCAGCTTAATGAGCACTAATGAATCACAAAAACTCACGTTATACTAAACAAAAAAGCTGACCTAGCAGCTTATTTATTTATTAATTTGAAAGAGAAGATAACAAATACTTGCTGCTCATCTGTGAGCCAACTCTAAATTTTACACAGCAAGGCAAACCGAAACGTTTGTGTATTAGATGTATTTCTGTGCTGTTTTTCCCAGATCCAGGGCAACTTTCCCTTTCACTTCTGCGCGTAGGATGGTGACCATATCCCTTGCCCCTCAGGATTAAAAAATATGGCCACACATCTGCTACCCTTGCCCGTGACTAGAGGCATAACTTCTGGATACAATTCATCTCTTCTTGTCTGACCTACATGGAAATCAGCTTTACCATCAGCTCATTTTCAAGGTTTCTTTTATAGCTACATGAGAGAGGCAGACTCCTCAGAGGGTGACTCATGCTACAAGCTTAGACACCTGACTTAAATAAGGTAGCTTTCCACTGTGGAGGTACGTGCTACTTTCTAGTGGGTGTGTGGAAGAACCCAGACAACTAGCTGAAATAGAGAAAGGTTCTTTAAATGTCTAAAAATGGTTTAACATGGTCCCTCCATCCTGCCTTTATAAGTTCTAGTCAATGATTTTTTTATATATGGTATATAGCATCTTAGCCAGTATTCCAGTAAAAAGATAATACTACCAGCCTAAATCATAACTTAAAACCAATTAATTATTAATGCCCAAACTGTCTCTTTTCTCCTGCCTTTTACCATTACTATTGTCTGCTTTTCCAGATGGATTTCAGGCTTTGTTCTCACTTTTCCGTTTTCATCCTGGTCTCCCTTTGTAATATCATGTATTTAAGCCAAAGCGAATCTATACAGTCACTGTGTCTATCTGATCACATCTATTATTTTGCCTTGGTCTACTTGTTTCCACACCCTCTCATGGAACAGCAGCACTATTGTTTAATCAGGTGTAGGGACTAACCTGGTTGAAAATTGAAAAGAGAGGAGAGGAAAATAAATTATTTCCTGCAGAGCAAGTTTATTAAATTGGCTCATCGTGTAGCTCAAAGACAAGGCAGTGATTGCATTTTGCTAAGGTTGTTTTTGTGTTTTTGTTTGTTTGTTTGTTTCCCATTTCTAGCCTGCTAATGACCTTTATTTAACTAATCTCAAGACACTGACAGGTTTGACTCTATGTATGGAGAGGTAGAGGGACATGGATGAGATTCAATTTCCCTTTGCTTATTGTCTTTCCTTGCTCAGGTTTGTCTGGGTGTGTATGCTGTAAAATAACTCAGCAGCTTAGCTTACCAACACATTCCCAGGTGGTGACACTCCAATCATCCAAACTGCATGTACATCACTTCAACAGTGAGGCTTTGCTCTGCAGTGAACAAGCTAGGTACAGCTAAAACAAAATGCAAGTGTAGCCATGGAGATCTTTTATGCCAAGGGCTACTGCATGAAAACAATATAGACAAAACTGTGTTATGTCTGTTTTCCTATGCCATATTGAACCTACCTCATATGACCTTGCCCTCTTAAACATTTCCAGCTCACCTCATGTCACAAGCCACAATGTGAGAAACATGTTATAAAATATAATGGTGGTGAGGTAGGATACAGCCTTTAAGATTATTTCAAGCAGTTGAAAAATAAACACAAGCATGCCCACAAAATATGCTTGTTTACAGAGGTACCATATTGGTTTTGAAGAGACCAGGGCTAACTGGTGTGTAATATAGATATGACCTTAAGAGAGACTAGCCAAGGACCTGACCTGTGGGTTGTAAGTTTTCTGGGATATCTGCCATTATATAGCCAATGCAATTTAGAAAAAGTTTCATTCTTTACTTATTGTTTCTCTAGAAGCTATATATGCCTATAGTGCTGGACATAGGCTATTGAGAACAGTAAATTATAAACCCAACTGTTATGACACATTTGGCAGTGCTTACATATAGTAAAGCCAGATTCAAGGGGAGAGATGGCAGGAGCCAGATAACTTATGCAGGTAAAGAGAGCTTTGGGTTTTTTAGAGCTGTCGATGTAGCAGGTGTATTAGAGAGAGATTTTCTATGATTATTTATCACTCATGAAGGATGCCATGCAATGAAATAATGATAATGCAAGTTGTATATTTCCACGCATAGGAATAAAAAGGATGCTGAAATTTATTTTTTTAGGATTTCTGTTTTGATAGTAAAGAAATACAAATGCTTCATTTTTTTATTCACTTAGAATTTCTGCATCCAGCATGGTATTCTGCTACATGTCATGTCGAGGCAATATTATTAATATATGTAGAAGCTTGTTGGCAGATATGCTGCAAAGAGAAAGACTGGTAGTTAAGCATGTGGATTTCTTACTAGCTACTGCATCAATTATTTATTTATTTATAAGAAAAAATACATTAAGCTTTTGTTTGTTTGTTTGTTTTTCCTTCAACTTTTGGCTGTAATGTGGACTGGTAAATCTGAGTTGATAATTTGTGTGTGGGTTTGTGAGGACATCATTGGTTCTTAATCCTACCCAGTAGCATTATGGAGAAGAGGTACTTCTTTTGACTTTTTAAATTCAATTACATCAATTCATATCAGTCAAAGTTATGTCTACTGAAGATATCCATCTCATGAAGAAAAACGAGTGGAAATAGATTAATACAACAGATGAATGCTCACTTAAACACATATACCTTTCCATGCAATGAAGTCTTGCACACACATTTGCCAAGAACTCTCCCTCTGGCAAATCCTTCACTTGTCAGAGGCCCTAAGTCCTCTCAATACCTTTCAAGGCCTCAACTTCTAAGTGGAAGACAATAAGTTTCTCTCTGAGAAATCTGGAAAGACATCTCACTGTTCTGACTGTCATCTGACTGTCATCTCACTGACTCACTGTCACTAAGTCTGTTCACCCATCCAGGAAAGATTCTACAGAAGTGCATGTGGACAGACACATGGGAGAAGATGGACATTAGGTACAGATGTTGAATATTTTCATGTCAGCTAGATATTGTTGACCAGTTTGCTTTTATTGAGTTATTTAAAGGAGAGTTTGTCCAATTTGCTTGTCTACAAGGTAATTTATTTTGCAATCATGTATATACCTACAGATTACAGTTCTGTAAAGTAACATCTATAGTGGGGGAAGAGAAAAACCTTTTCTTTAAAGCAATCAAACAGCAGACAGTGTTTAGTGCATACAGCTTGTACCACAAACAGCCACTCAGTCTGTAAGCATTGCACTTTCCATTAGCAATAAGAAATGTTTTGCTTGGTTCAAGGTTTTTGGCGACAGCGAGTCCATGGTTTCTTTTGAAATGGAATCAATTCACTGCAGATATTCCCTGTAATTTGACAAAATAATGATTCATTTCAGTTAACTAGGGTGCAACTGTCCTGAATTTAACTAGAAAGAAATACAGTAATGATCAGAGGCTCCAAGTCCGAAGCCGGCATGATGTGGAGAGCTTTACATAAGGGAAAGCATTCAGATAAATGAGTAACACATTACTGTTTTCTTATAAAAACAAACAAATAAAAAAGTAGCTTTTTGCTAGGGGCAATTTCATTAAATGAAACAAAACTTGTCTTCTCTTTAAAAGTAGTTGCCATTGTATAACCTAGGAAATGCCACTGTATGCAACATGGACTTGAACAAGAACAAAATTCTACTGTAACTGTACCAGCATAAATCAAGGAAGACTTTATTTAAGTAAGTGAAGTTTCAGGTGTTTATTTGACAGCAAAGTGCTGTAGACAAAATTCTCTAAACAGTCCATTGCCCCATAGTATAAGCTAAGTATAAATCAGTTTAGCTTTCTTAGTTTCAGCAGCAGATTTCCCAGTTTATATCAGATGATATAGATTGAGAGTGGAAGAGGTTCAGAGCAGTTTGAACACATCAGTTTGAACCTGGCTTGGTTCTAATCCTAATAATATTTTTGACATTTTAACTTCAGAGAACTGTATTCTCTGGTTTTCAGAAATGTCCTTTGATATACTGAATATTTCATGTGTGTGTCTGAGTATTTTAAGAGACAAGTACTCATACCAGCTACTCTGAGAAAGTGAGACCAGAACCCAAACAGGAGAAATAGGCCTAAGATACCAACAGACTTTGATACAGATTGTGAACATGTATCAATGTGAAAATTCTTGTACAAAAAGGATGTGTAGGGTATTTTATTGTAAGTGTTCTTGTAGTAAGAACAGGTGAACTTCCTTTTAACACCAGAAGTGTTCAATGAGCTGAAACTTGTTTGTTGAAAATCTATCTGAACAGATCTTAAAATATGAACCATGCTGACTTAATTGCTAGTCTAGGATAAGCTCAGAACCCAAAAAAAGATAGGAAGAATATTTTTGCTAATATATATATATATATACTAGTGACTGGAACCAGACTATATGTATGATATAAAGCCCAATCTCTTTCAAAATAAATCACTTTGCCAGAACTACATGAGACTGAATTTACAACCTTTGTTTTCAAAAATATTGTTATTTTCTCATGAAACTGTAAAATTCTTTCAAATAAAGGAGCATGTATAGAAGGAGTTATGTAATTCATATACTTTGAAAACACCTACCTGGATCCCAGGAGTGTTCTGGTAACAAGCCATCTCATACCAATGTTGATTGATTATTTCTGCCTCACAATCTAAAATACTTAAAGTATTAGATCTATTGGAATTACCAGTATGACTAATATAAATTATTTGACCTACACTAATTTAAATGTAAGTTGTGTACTACTATATCCTATCTAATACAGTGTTGTGCTACTCTAGCTCTTCAATGAGAATTGTGAGTACATTAATATGTGAGGATATATTTTATCTTATATGTGCTTTCATGCTTGAATCCTCAATTTCTATAGATATTGTTTTTTCCAGATCTTTAATATATATGAACAAAGGCAGAGAAGGACCAGTTCATATTTTTAAGAGACTTAATGTTATTTGTATATTATTCTAAATAAGTATGAGTAGTTTGTTATAAGACTGCACACAGTATATGTTTTCCCAAGAAAAAACATATCACAAATACATTAGCTCTAGTTTTGTTTTAAAAATGCAATTAAATATTTTTCCTTAGATGAAAGAAAAATAACAAAAAATTGTGATACCTTCTGTAGTGCTGAAAGGAAGAACTCTGTGAATCAGAAAACCTGGACTTGCTGCAGGCTAATTGCTGTGCCTTATAGACAAGTCACACAAAAAGAGAGCCATTTTCGAAGAACACTATCATAGATTTTTGATATTATGTCTACAGAAGTGCCATCACATCATTCATTCAACAGGCAAAATTGATTTTTGCAGAAAACTTTCACAAGTTAAGGAAGGAGAAGAAAAAGTAATCCCTGAGCTTGTTGATGTGCATGAAAACCTGGTAGAAAAATTCCTTTAATGGATCATGGAGTGGAGCTATGGCATTAGTGACAGTAGGGATTCAAGTTATGTATTTGGCCACTGTAAGATAAAGTGACTATGGTCCTAATAGATTGCAGGAGTTAATGCTCCCAGCTCACACTTATTTTCAAACAAAATTCCTTTAATATAGTCATGGGCTGACACGTGCACTAATCTCCCCTGATACAGTATCTCAGGCCAGTAAAGTACATGGTTATAGATTGTGTGCTTATGACAACTCAGAAGCACTTGAGGCTTTCATCCAGGGGAAAGTTAATGAAAACACTTCATTGTATACTTCTCAGCAGCATCAAACAGTGGTTTGAATTCATAGGAATTTTTAATGTATTGCTTGTACTGCCACTCACTCACTGCCCCCTGCCTTAGCAGGACAGGGGAAGAAATAGGAAGAACGAGAGTCAGAAAACTTGAGGGTCAAGGTAAAGACAGGGAGATCACTTGCCGGTTACTTTTGTGGGCAAAACAGACTCAGCTTGGGAAAATTAATATATTGCCAATCAACATAAATATTTAGTTACTGATATGAGTATTGAGGAACACTCCATCCATTCAGCTAGCCAACAAGTGGGACAGGAGGGCTGCAGTCAGGACATGGCAGGTTCTCTCTGCCACACATTCCTTCTCACTCCTTACTGTGTTCTGACATGGGTCCTCCACAGGTTGCAGTCCCTTCAGAGGCATCTGCTCTTCCATGAAGCACCCCGTACTCCTCTGACCTTGGTGCTCCCTTTGTTGTTTCTCTCCGATTCCCTCCGCCTCCTCTCTGTAGCATTTTCTGCTCTCTCTTAAATATGTTTTCCCAGAGATGCCACCAGGCTTGGCTGGTGGGCTCATCTGTGTTGTGAGGTGGGTCCTCTGCAGAGCCAGCTGGACCCAGCTGCATCCAGCACAGGGCAGCCTCTGATCTCTTCTCACCAAAGCCACCCCTGCAGTCCTCTCACCTCAGTTGCCAAAACTTTACCACATGCACCCAGTACAGTAGGATCTGAAATTTGTTGCTTGCAAATAATTCTCATCCTCTGCAATACGGATTTTACTCTTCCTGGAGGCTGCACCTGTGTGGCAGGATGTGTTAGAGCTGTGGGCAAATGATCTTGTTTCTGATGTCACCAGGTTCTGACCTGAAGTGTGTCCCCATACAACAATGCCTAGCTCACTTACCTTTACTCACATAAAAATCAAGACCCTAGAGGGATATTCAGCTTGGAAATTAAACCTACTTGTATGTTTCCCCATGTGAGTTAGGGAGTTGATTTGACTGCCCTGTGTCTTCATGGGAGATGAACATCATGTCTCCTGTGGGGACGTAAGCACCTGTCTCAAGACCCCAAGCCAGGCTAATCAAATAGATGACCTTTTTGGATGAGAGAAGTTATTGATTTGCACAGGGCAGTTCAAGATGTCCAAAAGAGGATGTCTTAGCTGGAATGAATCATTTTCTTCAAGGGAATTTCTTAGTAACTATAGAGATGAGCAACTTAAAATAATCTTCCAACTTTCTTCTGACTCAGGTTCCAGTTGAACTTCATCCCTTGTGCTAGGATGCATAAAGGTGCCTGCTACATGACAGTTTACTGCCATTCTGAGGGAATTGGACTGGTAGTAGGCAAGACATGCTTATGATTATGCTGGACTACAGGACTGAATTGTTCTTCAATGGGGGCATTCGCTGACATTGCCTTTGGGAGCCATCTGTACTCAAAACCCAAGAATGTGTTTGTGATATTGTGCAAAGACATTTCTTACAACCTTTCATGACTTGAAAGCCAAAGGCAGGGACAGAAACTGCCTTAAAAGTGGTGGGTGAGAGAACAGGGAAACTACATTTGCATCTTTTACATTATTTTGTGTAAGGTATTAGTGAGAAGAGATGCAGCTTTTTTTGGCAGTGTAGTCTCTTTTGATCCACAGCTCTGCTACATGAAAAGAGTTTGGGGTACGTCGCTACACTGTACTAGAGAAGCTGCACTGAACTAGAAATAGGCTAAACTCAGAGTCACAGCGGGAAAGCATGACTTGGGAACTACTGGAAACAACCAATGTCTGTTGAACTCTTGCCTCTAGTAAATCTACTATATTTACTAAAGGTATTATAAGTGTAAATGCACTCAGGAAGCAGACACACAGATTTGCAATTTGCACTGATTTTTTTTCTGCTCCAAAAAGCACTTATAATCCCATTAGGCATTTTATAGCAATGTTCTATGGCTGCCTCTAGTTACAATAGATGAGCAATGGCTAAACTATCAGTTTTTTCTAATAACATCACTGAAATAGAAGAGAATTAGAAGAATATTATGACACAGGACTGGACAAAAAGATGATAACATTGCTTGTATAAAATTAATACAGTGTAAAGGCCAATTTTATTGTTATTAATTGTAAAGCCCTGTTAACTTTAAAGGGAAAAACAATGTGTGGTAGATTATTTTTTTCAGGGTTAGTCAACCACTGAATAGAAAGGGCATATGATTTGCTTTCCATTAAGGTGATATTAAAGTAATATTCCTAAACGTTTATATAAAAGTGATGTCATGTGAAAAATGAGATGGAGCCTGATATCCCTTAATTTGCAATGTATTATTTATTGGGTGATAACAGCGTGAATCAGGATTCCCCCCCCGGTACAGGTAATATTTTGAGGTGATACAGATTTGAGGACATACAAATGAAAGCATCACGTTCTGCGACTTCATTCTTTTTAGGTGTATTCATGCAGTCTTCCTCATATTGATCCAAGTATTTCTTAACTATTCACAGAGTTTACTCCCATAGCAAGTCTAGCAATAAAATTAACCATGGGTCAATTTATCTGTGATTTACCCAGTGCCAAGAAGTTTCATGAAGCACCCATTCAGTAATCAAACTCTAGCCTCTTAATTTCCTGTCTAGTTTATTGACTATTTAATTGGTTACCTAGTAGCAGTTTTGGCAGAAGAGCAAAAGCAAACTGGACCATGTTTTCAGAGGATTCACACAGAGTGAAATTAGAACAGCTTTACAAGATGCCATGTGTCAACTGAGCTGTGCTAACTGTGTGTCTGAATATTTATTACCTACACAAAATCTGACATTGGATTTAGTTTAGCCTGTTATGGAAAAGAATTGTACTAAATCACTGCCGTCAGATAAGAATGTATATAGTAGCCATTATCACTGCTCACCTAAACTGTTCTGACTTCAGTGTCCTGTGTCCTTGTTGCTGGAATGCAATATCCTAAGGATCATTCTAAATGTGACAGTTGACAGTAGCAAGGCTTCAAGCTGCACTAAAACACAGCAAGGGAATCCATGTCTGAATTAGTTCATAGTCTGCACGATCAAGCCACAAGCAGGTAAGAGCAATCATGCAAGCCAAAATGGCAGGGGAAGGGATTTTAAATCACAGTAAACTTTATGGCATTGATATTGGGAATTCATATTTATTTCTATAATTTTAGTTAATTTCAGTTTTTAGCTGTTACCAGTGTTATTTAATATGTAATTTGCAACATATGGATTAAGTGCAGTGAGGAAGTGAGAAGTGAAAGAAGAGATTAAAGAATGATGAGGGTTATGTTAAATGAGGCAGAGTGTGGAGAAGAGAAAATATAGAGAATAAAGGTCATTTAGAATCAGAGCAACATGAGGACAAAGTAAGAAGCACACCACCAAGCTTTCACTAACAGTCAAAAGTTGCTTGATGATGCCAGTAATCGGTACAAAAGGTCTCACAAACCTTTGCCTAGCCCATCTCACATGTTACCTCCTGACAGATGTGGTTGTCAGCTAAGGTGGAAGAGGAAGTAGTGATAGCTGAAGAATCACTCTAGACTCTTAGATGTTTAACTGGAGGTGCCTCCTGGAGACCTTGTCACCAATGAAATCTTCATATAAATGAATGAAGAGAGGCACAATGTCAGATCTGAACACAAAAGATCATCTGATGAAACATTCCTTCATCCACTCACTACAGTGTGAGGCCAGAGCAATTATGCTTCTAAGATAGATGTATGGATTAAATGCCTTAAAGTAAGGCAGACTTTTTTTCTGAATGTTCTGAATGTTTTCTGAATGTTCTCTTTTCTGGTCATGAACCAGAAAATGATATTTTTATAAGTTAACTGCAATTCTCCCCTCAAAACTAAGTGGCATGGGTTAGTATCACTGTTATCTACTGTATTTTATATTGCCACCTGCTGAGTTGATGTACCCTAAGGAGAAAGAACGGAATTCTACTTCTAGGAATCTCCTTCTATACTGTCACTAAAAAAAAAAAAAAGAAAAAGAAAAAAAAAAGAAAAAAGAAAAAAAAAACCTGCCAAGTTACCCAAGCTTTTGTTACAAGGTTACAAACAAATCTCTACAGTAAAAGTTGATAATGACTATTTTCTTTGGGGAAAAAAAAAAAAAAAAAAAAAAGTCTAAATTTACTAGCTAAAATCAAAGTTTTTTTCCTTCTTTTTAAGATGTTGAACAAACATTTTTAAATGTGAAGTCTTGTCTCTTTTTTTTTTATCTGAGACATACAAGGCAGAACAATATACCAAGGACTTTGAAAGCAAGGTGAGAGTACTTACTTATCCTGTAATAGCTACTCTATCTAAGGTTTGAAGGATGCTGACTTCACATCCTTTCTGGAAGACTACTTAGTTACCTGTACAACAAGTATAGTTCAAAAATTGGCATAGTAGATTATATCTGATGACTTCTACATTTATCAAGGGTAAGTGGAAGGTCAAAATCACTAATGTTCTCTTTCCTCTAGAATAAAAGATGGATTGCAAAGAAGAGAACCTTAACAGAACAAGAAGAAAAAGAAACTTTTTTTGAAAAGACTATACAGGATTTAAGTTTGCAGAGATGAAAAAAAAAAAATAAAAGAAAAGAAACTGAAAAGCAATTTTTTTTTCTGCTGAAATGAATAAATGGGATGACAGACATTGCATTCCCCATCCAAACACCAGATTTTGTGCCTATAGGAATGTGTAACAAGGTATTAATTTTATTTACCTACTTTGTAAGATGTGTAAAAGTTTCCTGAATTAAATCTCTTAACATATGAAAAGAAATAAGCAATAAGAAAGCATTTGAAAGAGAAATGCTACTCTGAAAAGAAAACCTTAATATCAGTATAATATTTTCTTGATATACTGTCCAAGTATATGGATCAGTCTTGTCTTACATTGTATGAACACATCTCCTCTCTTTTATTCTGGGTTATTGGTTATACAACTCAAAGTTATTTCAGTAATTAAAGACAAGCCATGTTTCTTCCCTCTGCCTCTATGTATTTCTTTCATATTTTAAATCAATGTGTTTTAGAAAGAATTGTCTTTCTTTTCCACTTGCTTGAAATTGTTTTATGGAATGTAATAATCTTATAATAATTTTTTCATTAAAGATTTTGATACTTTTTTTCAGAGAGCAGAAAAAAATCTTTTTCATGGTTTTGACAAGAGGCAGCTTCTTAGCAGAAAGATAAAAAAAAAAAAAAAAAAAAAAAGTCTGTTCTCTCATTTTTGTTCACTCCTTCCCTCATACACTCAGTTTAAAACATGACACGTGCCGACTTACTCTGTCAGTATTCAGTTTTGCCGTCTCTGTCAGTCAGGCTTGATCAGAAGGCAAGAGTCAGTGATTTGCCATTTGGCTCCCATTTGGCTAATATGAGCCATGAAGCAGTCTGTTTCTTCCAGTTTTTTGTACAAGCTGCAAATGCAGAGATTTTGGAAGGGACAAGTCATTTATGCATTGAAAGTGCAGGTTCGGGACAGCCAAAACTATCTACAATTTAGGGCTGATATCTCCATGTTGGTTTGAATAAAATAGAAATGACAGCATATTTCAAAAGTGTCAAAACAGTTCACTCACCAAATCAAAAATGCAGGTGATTCATACAGCTTGTATCTGTAACATTTCAAATATCTGGTGTGTTTTCCCTCAGAAAATTCCAACTCTCTAATGGTACCTCTAGATGACTGCACAATTAGATTTATCAACTTGCCAGTTGTGACAAAATGAAGTCTTTTCTTTTGTTTTTTTGCCTCTCTCTTAGTCCTGGCAAGTCATAAAGAAATGGAAAAGTCAAATTATTGGAGTGAGATTTTTCAAAAGCATGCAGCGTTCTTCTAAGTCATCACCCATTGAATCCTATGATTAAACTCTTGCTGATTTCCATGGCAGCAGAGTTATGTTAATTCTTACTACTGCTGGACATGTCATGCTTAAATACATCTGTGACATGCGCTTTCTTTTCAGCTAGGGTCATTTATACCGATTGATTTCTTTTAGCTTCCCTTTTCCTCTTCTCTGTTCTCATTTTCAAGCTAGTAAATCAGCTGGATGTCTCAGTATAACTATTCTTGATCAAAGTGCTCCAGAAAATAACAGCAATTCTTCCATTCATTAAAAAAAAGTAGCATACCACACAAAAATATTTCATAGTTTGCTAACAGCACACTGATTTTTAAACAAGGTTCATACAAATAGCTTCTAGCTTGACATTTGTTACATGGTAGAACTTTTTGTTTTTTAGCTGGTTTGTTTGTTTTTTCTTAAGCTGCAATAAGTCTGAATAGTTTTATTTTATTTAGTAAAATGCATTTGGGGGGTTGTTTGTTTTTTATTATGTAGTCTATTTATAATCTGGGTTGGGATGCAAATGTACTCATAGGAACATTTTTACCAATTTATCACCCTCTAAATTCTCTAGCTCTATTGGAAAGGTAGTGCAACAGCTTTTTTTTTAAAAAAAAAAAAAAAGAAAATTGTTTTATATTTGGGGGATGTGGGAATTAATAATTATAATGCATTAAGTTTTAGAGACTTGAATCATGGCAGAAATAAGTGCAGAAACAAAATATTGTGATGTTCAGGTATGCACCATAGCTTCCATGTAACTTAGACCAAATGGATACTTACGAGCCTACAGAGACCAACTTCAAGAAACTTGGCACCCCAAATAATTCTGTAGTTTCCAACATGTACTGTAGCACTCAGAGTCTTTTATCAAATCCTAATATAAATACATTTTGCATTAAATATAGTAATTCAGAGGTATCTATGCAACCATGAGGGACTGGAATTCCCTTGTTATAATAGTGTTTCTGTAGCACATAATGATCTTTTTCTTCATTTCCACATCTTCCAAGAGTCGTTTTACAACATATGGTGACAGGCTTACTGTGTCTCACAAGAGTTATTACAGGGGCAAGAAAAAGGCTGGGGAGAAAGAGACCAGGAAAGTGAATGTATTTGTTTATAGTTATGGGGAAAGGCAGTAGCAGAGAACAGGCTCCAGAGCATGTGCATGGGACAAAAATGGAAGTTAGTGCCCACATCTAAGGCAATTGGATGAACAATTGGATGCCCTAAATAGACACTAAGGTGACCATTTACAGATTGCCTAAAATTCACAGATTATCTCCTTAGTTTCCCGTGTCTAATTGTGCTCAGAAATTCTCCTGAGAACTGGGGTGAAATGCCGAGAAATGCTTAGGTGTCCATCAAAAAATGTGAACAGACTGTGCCCACCCAAGCACAGAGGGCTTCTCCAGAACCCCAGACAGGCTGCTGAGAGGCCACATGCACTGGTTGATTATGATCCTCATGTCCTCCTACTGTGTACGTTTGAAATTCCTCCATCACTGAGTTGAGGATCTGGCAGGTCCTGGAAAAAAATCACAATGTAGGAACTTTCTCACATTCTCTGAAAAGCTCAACCAAGAAAGTATGCTCTGGGTACATGGACAACACAGACAACTTCAATTTTAACAAAAGGGCCACAGCCTCACCACTTGAACATGGCTGGAGGAGAATCATCTTTAACATATCTTTTGCTGGGAATGCAGAACAGCAGGCCGAGACCAAGTTCACTGCTGTCTTCATCCTGGCACTAGTCCACATGTCCCACCTCCAAATGCCAGCTGTAACCACCAAGTGATTTCTTTTCATAGCTCCAGACCGAAATGCCTGTGGTTGTTTAGACACCAGGAATCAGCATTCAGCTTCACTTGCAATACAAAGCAGACCAATGTATGTCTTTAAAAAATTAGAACCTAAATCACCTCACAGGATGTCTGTCTCCCTCTTAGGACTACCTTCCACAAATCAGATAAATTTCCAAAACCTGTTCAAAATTTTGTGGCTCTATTTTTCTCTTTTGTCAAGCATGCTGAGCCAAAGGGACCATATTTCTGTCTACACTGTATTTCACCAGAACAGCACAATAAAATATGTAGGTATGAATTGTCATCTCTCTAGAATATATGAATTCTCATAAACTCACCAGATGTTTTGAAGCAAGCACTAGGTTTTAATTGGGACATTTAAACTTGGAAAGGCCAAATTACAATGACACTGTGCTTCTTATTTATTTCAGGCTATTTACATTTTAGAAAGATGGGATTATAAAGTTTCTTGCCTTGATTTCCAGGAAAAAAAAAAAAAAAAAAAAAAAAAGGCAATTATTTCATTAATACTGAATAACAAAAAGATGAAAGTAATAGAAAGGCAAAATAAATGTTTCAAAACAATTTAGCCCTGTTAAAAGGTACTTCGCAAGAGAAATCTGAAGTAATCTTACCCACAAAATGTATGACCACAGAGAAAAGGTAATGTTTTCTCCCTGGATAAAAATTTCCTTGGGCACAAAATATTTGTAAGTGGAAAGCATGAGGATAAAGTCCTCTGCTGATATTTAAAATGGCAGTAGGCGCTTATATTTAGATAACCTATCTCCAAGGCTCTGACAACTAAAACGAGAGCTGAGGCAGGTAGCTTAACTACAGACATCTAAATCTCTCCTAATTCTGACTTTCACACAAGCAGTTTTGTCCGTTCTTGAAAAGCATGTCCCTATAGCAGCAAGCAGCACATTAGTTCCATATGAATACCATTCAAGAGAATCCCTAGACCTGCAAAATCGCATGAAATAGGGCTGGAAGAACTCCTGAAAGATGAATGAACCTATCTTTTCACCATAAGGCAGGATCAATTCAACCTGTGGTATTTCTCAACGATGTTTAGACAACTTCTCATTTAAAACACAAATGTGACAATATGAAGTTCCCAAAATCTTTTTGCACAGAAGCCTGTTGTGTGATCTGAGAGTGTGGTTGAGCAACTTAAGGTGTCTTTTAACTCAGACTTGGCAGAGAGCCTGGAGAGGCTTGTGAGCAAAGGTTGTGAGCAAAGGTATTGTGTTTGTTAAGCAACTACTTCAGAAGCAGATCAAGACAAATTCATGCAGGACCAAGACATGATAACTGAAATACTTACCATCATGCATCTCTTGGCCAGGTAATTGGAATAAGGTCCATTTCAATGTGCGCATTTGCATCCACCTGATCTGACCCCTTCTTCCACTGTTGCCTTCCCAGTGTTGTTGTCTTGGCAAAAAAGAATTGGGAAAACCCTTCAAAGAAGCCATCCTTCCCCTAATATACACACTGTTTGGGCTTGGCAGAAGATCTAAAGAATTAATCAGCCTCTAACTGGCACTATACAGTGGCACAAGTAAATGCAAATAGGACAGAAAATGGCTTGGGGCCAAAGACAATTTAGGTGCATGGATGAATGGATGGAAAGATAGATGGATGAATGGAAGGAGAGATAAATACTGTGCAACTTATTAACATAACTATATTTCAAGATAACTGTTAATAGAGCAAAAACAACCTTGAAATACTAAGAAATAGAAGAATCAAATCAACTGCAATTTTGTGACCTTATTTTTAGCCTTTATTTTTTCCATCATCCTCCTGGATCTCAACATAGAGTGCCTGGACTAGGCAGGAAAGACACTTTCTCTGCCCTGTTCCACTCAAAATCAATATAGCACTACAATCTCAGGGTGCTGTTTCTTAGACACCAGAAACTCTCACTGAGACCATGCTATCCATGATGTTTATCACAGTACACTGCTTTTTTGCAAGTCCATCCCAAACCATGAGTTAAAAGGGCACCACAACCACTTTTATATGGACAGCAACGTCTGATGAAAAAACACCAATAAATAAACAAGACCCCCCAATAAACTTTGAATAACTCTTTTGCAAGATGGATGTGTTCCTGCTTTAGATTTAAAAATAAAAATAAGAAATCATAAATCATAATCAATAAAAACAACACGATGACAACAACAAAAACTGCCTATGTTTCCTCATAAAATATTTCTAACTTGTCCTAGTCTTTAAAAAAAAAAAAAAATCCTTGAGGAAAGCTCCCTGCAGATTTAATTCTGAGGTAGACATCTAGCATGAGATATTTCAGTCTAAACAGTTCACATTTGTCAGCAGTATGAGTATCTGAAAACAAGTTCTTGTAATGGGAAGTGTCAGGCAACATTAAATACACAGACCTATTGGCCTGCCTGCAGTGCATTTTTTAAACGAAATAAACATTTCATCACACAGATTAAAAAATGCAGCCTATGTTCACTCTAAAACTTCCTTCTAATCTTTAAGATTGCTTGTGTTCTTTAGCCATAGTTAATATCTGTTATAAACTCAGTTTCATTTTTTTCAGCCTTACTTGTCTAATAATTACTGAATTGTGAAGAATTAGTGCACTATACTACACAGATACAGGCATTTTCTTTGCTAATAGCTTTGTCCAGGGCAAGAGAAATCTGCAATGTGTTTCTTCTACTAGTTGAAGTTATACACTGAGGCACTGAGGTGAATTAAAACAGCTTTTTCTTTTCAACTTCTTCCTTCCTTGCTTTTCTTTCTTACTTTCAAGGATGACCTACACAATAAGAACTGAAAGTGAATTCTCACACTATTTAAATGCTGTATAATGCAAATATTTCCAGCTTGTTCCTCTGTCTTTAGACTTAAATAACATTTTTCAAAGGTTACTTACTCTATTTGATGAAGACATTGTTCATCTTCTGCGGAAATTAAATAGTTTTAGCATCTGGAAATGTGTTCTAAATTGGAGTATACTATGTCAGGGACCAAAATGTAATGTTATTTCAGAGTATTATGTATTATTAACTCCATCTTACTCCAGGTGAACTGCCCTTTCCCCAGATCCTTTTGAACCTAGAGGGTCCAAAAGCCATTTGCCCGCACAGCTGTGTTACACAGAGGGCAGCAGATTGCTAGTGCTGAGTGACACTACTCTGCAATACCTGCGGGGGAATCTGAGGGTAAATATCATGGTTTCACCTATGTGGCTTTAGCCAGCACGCTTCAAAATCTGTAAAAATTGCTACGGATCTTTTAAAGAACATGTGATTGGGATTGTTAGTGCATCTCCTATTCACAGTCATTTCAGGTTGTGGGCCTCACGTACATCAGGCTCAGTTAGCATAAGCAATTCATTTTCTGCTGTGCTTATGACCTTAACTGCTGAAGCTCTAGATTACCGTGTCTGTCAGGGAAGGGGTGCCATTCAACCAGTGAATGGCTTTTTTAAAGCACTGATTCATCAAAAGAAGCATACTGCTTAGTGTGCCTGTTACACCACTTCTTCCTTTACCTGCAGATATTCCTTTGAGGAGTCATTTCCAAACTGCAGTCTGGCGTAACCTTGTTTTACCCAATAAATACAACAGAGGCATAGCACACGGTGATCTATGTAGGTCAGCATTTATATGTTCTGCACTTCAGAGCAGGGTTTGTATATCTGAACTTTCTGTGAGCATATAAATCTTTGCCCTACTATATGTCTGTGAAGCAACAGCTAAGTCCTAGTCTTAGGAGGGAAAAAAAAAAAAAAAAAAAAAAAATAGCAAAGCATAACAAAGAGTAGCTATCATGGTTTTCAAGTTAGGGGAATCTTTCAAGTAGAAATGATGCACAGCAACCATTGGAGAATATCATTCAGTGTTATCTAGAGATTTAAAATAATTTTCTCTGTTAATTTGTGCAAAACTTAACCCTGCTGTGTAAACTATCTGGGAACTTGTTTGAAATATTGATGTTTAAAATAGCAGTCTCAGTCCTTCTTCTTTTTCTTTTTCCTTTTTTTTTTTTTTTTTTTGAAACAACACTTACTGAAATTTATGTTGACAAGTTGCAGACAGAATGATGGAGTGCCCCTTTTCTGATCTGCAGTTAGAAGTCATTTGCATCCCTCCACCTTACTTTGTTTTTTTCCACAAAGGGAAGTTTCTTTAATTCAGTTATCAATCAACGAAAGCTCTGAAGGGCTATTTCATACAACAATTTGTTAAAGTGACGACAATGGTATCAAATACACAGCTCCTCAGTAATAGCCTGAAAAGATCCATGTCACTGGGTTATTAATTGTATAAGGAAAAGAATTTAATGCCATTAGCATTGACTGCCTTTGCTTCCAAAGTGAATGTTATTTTTTCTTCCTCTGAAATTACCATTCCTTTTATCTTGTTTCATTGCTGTTCCATAAGCTGGGAGTGAGCACTTTAACCATCTGTATTATCCAAACTCTTTTCTGCAAGTGATTACTATCATCTTAATACAATTTAAAAAAAAAAAAAAAAAAGAAAGAAAAGCATCAAACAACAGCAAACAAAATAAAGAACAATACATTATATATATAGAAAGTGCATCTGTGACTAGTCAGCATTGTTTTGTATTTACTGTATGATATAAATAAGCATTAGAACATAATGTTTATAACAACAGAGGTACAGAGCAGTGGGCTTTTTAAGCATTGTGAAAGCATATAAGGTGCTGGTTAGTTTTTAAGTACCTAATAAAAACAGATTGAGGCATATCCTGAAACGAGGTGCGTGCTTCTGAAACATTGGCACAACCCTGTTCCCTACACCACTAAGTCCAAGTGTGCATCGACCTCTTCTGATTTTCCCATATACTGAGAAATCTGCCCCATGCTAAAACATTTGCAGTTCTTTATCTCCTGTTTTAGCAGTATTTTAAAGTTACTAAGTAGATGTTATATCCTGGAAAATAATGAATAACCAGTCCCTTTTAAGCCATTGCTACACAACTATACTGATGTGCTTCTGGCTCTCCCAGCCCAGCTTACAGTTGGTCTTAATTCTTCAAACATCACTTTTACCCCAATGCCTTGAGTAGTATCATTGCCATGTACAAAGATATTCAACTATATGTTTGCAGAACTGGGCCCAAGGCTGTATATTTTTATCTTATGGGGGAGGTAATCTCAGTATTTTCCCATAATTCCAGTGACAAATGGTCCTAAAGGGCCCTTTCTTTCTCTCCGAGTACTACGGTGTATTCCTTTATTAAGAGAAAAGAGAAGTAGCTCAATTCAAATTTCTTTAAAGGTACTTCAAATGCAAAAAGTGGGTGTGCCTTTATTGTGGAAAAGCTCTTTGAAAGTGTTTTGCATCACAGTGGGACTGACTTGCAAACTTTTCCAAACTTTAAGTGATGTTTGGGTGCAGCTCCTTTTATAGCTAAGAAATCATAAATGTAAAGTTGAGAGCTGTAGATTAAGATAAAGAAATACAGGGGCAGACATGCTATGTTATGAGGAATTTAAGCTACTTAAAATAACAGATAGCTCTTCAGCTGGTATTAAGATGACTAATACCCCAGACTGAAAACAGGAGTTGGGTGCGTAAACTAGATTTAAATGGACTTCATCTTATTTCCAAAATTTCAGACAAAAGCAATAAAGTACCTCTAGCTCTTCAGAGCTGCGTAGGCAGGAATGATTTGGGTGTAGAAAGAAGGGGCAACTGCCAGTCATTCAGAGAAGACTAGTTTCTTCATGTCCAACATTTTCCACATAGCCCAGTATGTATGTAGCTAAACATCATGATGCTGCTCTTTCACTCCCTCTCTTTGATAAGATAGGGAAAGAAAGTATGATGAAAAGAACTTGTGGGTTGAGATAAGGACAGGGAGATCACTCATTATTGGCAAAACAGATTCAGCATAAGGAGATTATTATAAATTATTGCCTATCACTAGCAGACTAGAGAAGTGAGAAACTAAAAGCAAACTAAACACACTTTCCCCTCAGCCAGCCTTTTCTCTCTTTTCCCGTGCAGCAAAGGGAAATGGGGAATGGGAGCTGCAGTCAGTCCCTGACGCTTTCTCTCCACTGCTAAGGAGCAGTCACTCCCTGGCCCTGCTCCACATGGAGTCCCTCTCACAGGCTGCAGCTCTTCAAGAACTGCTCCACACGGCTCCGTACCACGGGGTCCATCCCCCAGGAGCAAACTGCTCCAGCACGGGTCCCCCACGGGCAGCAGCTCCCCCCCGGCCCCCTGCTTCTGCGCGGGCTCCTCTCCACGGGCTGCAGCTCCGGCCCGGGGCCTCTTCCTCTGGGGGCTCTCCATGGGCCGCAGCCTCCTCCAGGCCACATCCACCTGCTCCACCGGGGGCTCCTCCACGGGCTGCAGCGTGGAGATCTGCTCCGTGTGGAACCCATGGGCTGCAGGGGGACAGCCTGCTCCACCAGGGGCCTCTCCATAGGCTGCAGGGGAACTGCTGCTGCATGCCTGGAGCACCTCCTGCCCTCCTGCTGCACTCACCTTGGGGGCTGCAGGGCTGCTTCTCTCACATTTTCTCACCCTCTCTCCAGCTGCTGCAGCACAGCAGGTTTCCCCACCCCCTCACTCCGCCCTTTCTTCAATCTTCTCTCCCAGACCAGCATTGCTCACTAACTAACCTGGAGCTGGCTCTGATCTGACATGGGGCAGCCGCTGGTCTCTGCTCATGGAGACCACCCCTGCAGGCCCTGGTGCTGCCAAATCCTTGCCACATAAACCTTGCCACATAAACCCAGTACAAGGTGTTTTCTTTATCTTCTGCATGTTCTTAGCTTTCTCCTCCCAGTAGCAGGGATCCTATGTGCTTGGCTGGTTCTTTATTTTATATGGGAGTACAGTATTCAGGAGTCGGGTGGCATAGCCCAATGTGACTGTATCAGATTGGGTTTGGTATCTGGTTCTGCAAAGTTTACTTAAAGGCTAACAATTTCTGTTCAGTTTAGCCTGAAGCTGGCTAACTGGGGCTTTAAGATGGTATTTCCCTCTTCTTCCCTCTCCCTCTTTCCTGTGCAATTTTATTCCCTTTTCAAACTAGTCCTAATGGAGCTATTAATTTCCACACTTTATCTTTTAAGGGCCATAATATGAGATGAAGTTCCAGTCTTACTAAACATGGAACTTCAGTGCTCCCTATAGAAACAAAATGTATTGCTTTGCATGACACAACCTGTGTCTTATTACAGTATATATATATTAATGGATTATGCTACAGCAGCAACTGTGAAACCTTTGCTGAATACAGCAAACCTGTCCTTCCTCTCTTCTCCATATTTTTTCATTTCTCTCTGCTGTTATTACTCATTGTACTGCGCAAGCCTGTAACAGAGCTCTATACTGAATTTTGGTATGTAGTTTGCAAGAACAATCATACAAAACAATTTTGCTCTGGGTCAAACAATTGGATCCCAGAAGTTTCAAACTAAAGATACATCATACACAGAAATGCTAGGTTTGCAATGATTTAAATTAATATTACATATCAAATCATGCTGAGCTTATTACTGCAACAATGTAGAAGATCGTAAATAAAGTCTGGTATAAAACTTTTCAGTTTCTTCTTCCAGTTGAAAGGATTATACGAATCAAGACTCTCTGTGTTAAATGACTGGTAAAGTGAGGTTAGGTAACACCTGAATAATTCTTGTATGCATCAGATTCCCCCAGCTGGAATATTATGATCTGATGGTTTATTATGTATTAAGTTTATTATGTATTTTGCTACTAAAGACAATGAAAGCAACTGGAAAGATGTTTGACCTGTTTGCTGGAGAGCATAGCTGCTGAAACAAAGCTGTGAATATCCTGCAGTTTTGCACCGTGCAAACATCACACTTTTCTTCATGGATAAGGAGAGAGATGGTTCCTTTCTCCCAGCCCACCTGTTCAGTCTCAGAGGTGGAGGTGTGACAACTTCTGTGAATGGCTGTGGTATGGAGCTGGCAGCATACAAAGTGTCCTTGTGCCTTGCAAACTGCTGCAAATATTTGGCAGCAGAGGACTGCTTGCACTGTACAGGATGCCACATTGAGGAGCCACGCCATTGCCAGTCTTGCTATCTGTATTGCCGGAGTCTTGCCTTTAGGGCAAGTCCTCCTCTAAATATCTGGTTAGCATCACCTGCACTGCAGCTGGGTCTTGCACTGAGCTGAGGAGCTCATGCCCACAGGCAGATGAGGAGCGGGCAGAGATGGGCTGGGGCTGAGCAGCATTCTGGGGCAGGATCCACCCTGCTTCTTACAGTGGGCAAAGGGGCAGGAGAGGGCAGGACTTGTCTCCTCTGCACTTCGTTGCTGCAGCTGCGTTTGTGGCACCACGATGTGCACAGAGCCAGTTGTCACAGTAAGGGATAAACAGACAACCTTCCTGCAATCAGCTGAATAACATTGTTTTTCTTGCTACCATGAAGATCTGATGCAACAATTTAATCCACTCTCTTTTAAAGTAGATGAAAGTAATATCTTTTGCTATTGTGCACTCAAATGAAATAAAACATTGCTAGCTGGAGCTAGTCAAATCAGTCCTTTCATGAATTTCGATTGGTTTCCATGGAAACACTGACATACTCCATTTAGCACCAGGGTCCATGCCTGAACAAAGGAACTGCTGAATGAAGCCACAGCATCTTCCTACCCATATGCATGGCAGAGAGATGCATTTTCAAGTAACGCTGGTGATTAAGTGTTTGTATAAACATGCATAGTGATGTGAGCGCATTGGAGATCAAAATCAGTTGGGCAAGAAACATCCGTCAGCTCTAATTAAGAGTTAGGAAAAGATGAGGCATGCAGCGAGTGAAATGTGTGCATTGCTATTGGGAATAGAGCTGTACTTTTATTTAATATGGGGACTTCAAAATTAGGCTTATTTGCAACACAGAGGAGAAATCTAGTGAAAATCTGAGCTCTTCCATGGAAGCTGAGAAACTTTCCATCTCCCAGAACTTGTCTGTCTTTATCACTGGCAAAGGCGATAATAACAACTTGCACCCTTCTAACAGCTTCCTTCTCAAGGTGTCCTGGGTGCACTCTCCACTTCACAAGCCTCAATTCTTTTGTTGCTCACCCTTGTGTAATGTGGGAGTAACACCACAGAAATTGATAGAGTTTTATTGCTGTAAAATAACATAAAGAAGAAAATAAATCATGCCTCTCTCCAAGACTTGTTTCACAGCCTAGTGGGTTAATATATCAGAACTAATTAACAGTCTGATGAGAGCCCCATGCAACAGCATGCAGTATGTGTGTGCACTGAATGCAGGAGACTTTACAATATTGCTTGCAGATGACGGTGAGAGAAAAGCTATTAAAGTGGAACTTTTTGAATCATAAAGACCCTTTATCAAATATCTTGGAACCACATCCCAACCCATTTGTAAAATGCTAAGTCCGACAAATAGGAATGAAAGCAACATGCCTGGAAAATGTTAGAGCATTGCTGAATTGATTTTTCTTTTTTTTTTTTTCCCTATAATTGGGATGTTGCCCACTTTCTCAGACTGGGATTCGATTTTGTATTTTCTAGGTTCGTTGTATTCCAGTTACAGGGTTTGATCAGTTTGGAGCCCACGTGATTGTGTGATGTTCCAGGATGAAGCTATAGGCAGTTGCAGTCCTGGTCAGGGTCAATGCTGGTGCTGCCCATTTGCAGCTATTGTGCTCAAATTTTGGGGGCTGAAAACACACAAGGCCTGCCCTTTCTGCCCTGAATTTAAACCCAGGAATTGTTTTAGGTGTTACTTTGTCTTTCAAGATATTTTTTTTTTCACTGAGAAAGACAAGGTTCAAATAAAACTTCTTATTCCAAACAATAAAACAGTGATTATTCCAAACTGAAAATGTACCAGATTTTATGAACTTTTGTCATCTTTGCAAGCATTTCTTACAACTGCTTGAGTGGCAAAGTGAATTAGCTGCATAAGTGTCTTGTTATGAAGAATTAATGTGAATAACCCATACAGTGATTGTTTAGTAACTTAGATTCCCTTTTTCTGAAAATGTAGAATAGAATAGAATAGAATAGAATAGAATAGAATAGAATAGAATA
>NC_048896.1:91014118-91039786 GCF_011077185.1 Oxyura jamaicensis | reverse complement strand
TAGAATAGAATAGAATAGAATAGAATAGAATAGAATAGAATAGAATATCCTGAGTTGGAAGGGACCCTTAAGGATCATCAAGTCCAACTCTCGACACCGCACAGGTCTACCCAAAAGTTCAGACCATGTGCCTAAGTGCACAGTCCAATCTCTTCTTAAATTCAGACAGGCTCGGTGCAGTGACCACTTCCCTGGGGAGCCTGTTCCAGTGTGCAACCACCCTCTCTGTGAAGAACCCCCTCCTGACGTCCAGCCTAAATTTCCCCTGCCTCAGCTTAACCCCGTTCCCACGGGTCCTGTCACTGGTGTTAATGGAGAAAAGGTCTCCTGCCTCTTGACAACCCCTTACGAGGAAGTTGTAGACTGCGATGAGGTCTCCTCTCAGCCTCCTCTTCTCCAGGCTGAACAGGCCCAGTGACCTCAGCCGTTCCTCGTACGTCTTCCCCTCCAGGCCTTTCACCATCTTCGTAGCCCTCCTCTGGACACTCTCCAACAGTTTCATGTCCTTTTTATACTGTGGTGCCCAGAACTGCACACAGTACTCGAGGTGAGGCCGCACCAGTGCAGAGTAGAGCAGGACAATCACCTCCCTTGACCTACTAGCGATGCCATTCTTGATGCACCCCAGGATACGATTGGCCCTCCTGGCTGCCAGGGCACACTGCTGGCTCATATTCAACTTGCTGTCTACCACGACCCCCAGATCCCTCTCTTCTAGGCTGCTCTCCAGCGTCTCATCGCCCAGTCTGTACATGCAGCCAGGGTTTCCCCGTCCCAGGTGCAGGACCCGGCACTTGCTCTTATTGAACTTCATGCGGTTGGTGATCGCCCAGCTCTCCAACCTGTCCAGATCCCTCTGCAAGGCCTTTACGCCCTCATTTGAGTCCACAACTCCTCCAAGTTTGGTGTCATCAGCAAACTTGCTCAAAATACCCTCTATTCCTACATCCAGATCATTTATAAAAATATTGAAAAGTACCGGCCCTAAAATGGAGCCTTGAGGGACCCCACTGGTGACCGCCCGCCAGCCTGACGCAGCTCCATTTACCATAACCCTTACTTAGGTGTGTAAGCACAGTAAAGGATCCCGTACTTAGTAACCCGTACTTAGTAACCCGTACTTAGGTGTGTAAGCACAGTAAAGGATCCAAATTAAGGAAGCACAAAGGTGCAGAGGTACCCGTTCACTAGATGTAGGTGATTAAGCCTACAAGAGGAATGAAATTCCTGAAGCATTTTTTTTTTTTTTTTTCCTGGAGATTGATTAAGCTAGCCCTTTATTTCACTACTCTTCAGATAGATGGATTTTGAGATTCCTATTAGAAACCTGAATTTTCACAGTCTGCATATGGAGAACACGGTATGCTTAGAAAACAGAGTTGCAGTGCTCTCTAGAGGCAGCCAAACCAGGTATGAGCAAGCTCTCCTTGCCCTGGAAGCAATGAAGTGGTGTTATTATGGTATTTTTAGGGCTAATTTTTGATGGCAAGAGCAACAGTAGCTACTGCCCCAGCTGGGATTTGCATTCTGCTGCTGAGGAATAAAACTGGGCAGTGTGCATGAGTTTTACTGGGAGAACCAAGTGTGGACCTCATTCACTGTGTCAAGAAACCACTGTTTTGTGAAAAAATAATAATAATAATAAATAAATAAATAAATAAATAAATAAATAGAATAAATATTAAAAGCTCCAAAATAGTCCAACAGGTAAAAATCCATCACACCCTGAAGTTTCAACGATTTTATCATTTTCTTGTTTGTTTGTTTGCTTTGTTTTTAATCTTTATGGTCTTTTAGTCTGGGGGAAATGGGAAGAAATTACGTCAAAAAAATAAAAAAAAAAGGAAAAGAGTAATTCTTTAAAAATGCTGTGTATTAAAGAAGATGTTATGTAGAAAACTGTGTGAATGGGAATTATGATAATGTAATTATGATGATTTGTTCTTTCCATTGCACAGCACCAGTAAATAAAATGAAATGTTGGGAAAGCCAAGTCAGGCAAAATGTCATATTCACATACAGTAAATTATAAAGTACATCTTCACACAAAGTAGATTATAAAACCAAGAAACTCATTATTCTAGCGAAGACTATTGCAAAAGCAAAAGTAGCAGGGATATTTGTAAGGATGACAAGGGTATCCAGGCTTGTTGTGTTTAATGACAACAGAAGTGCTGGAAGATAAATTAAATGTGGTGCTTCACGGATCACAACTCTTTAGTCGAAGTGTGCAATGTTCAGCACAGGTTATGGTGTGTCAACATGTCTGAGAGTTTGTACCAGCCCTTCTTGAAGCAGCTGGTCCTGGCCATGACAGAGGCACCGTGCTGGAGGAGCTGGGCCATTGCTCTGAACTGCTCTAACAACTTAAATGTGTAAATACAGAACATTTCACATTTCATTTCTCATCCCCTTGTTATCTTCTGGTTTAGGAAAAAGCAGACCCTGCAAATAATTAGGCACATAGTCAACCACAAATCTTGCACCAAGGTCTGAGTCAGGCTGCTGGAAATACATCCAAGCCTAAACATTGTGAAATTAGGGTTTAAAATGGCACTCAGCAGATTCAAGGCAACTCTCCCGCCATGCATGAAATTATAGAGGAATTGATTCTGTTTTCACGGAATCCAACAGGAGATTTACTATTGCTCGTAACTGAAAGAGTAATGATGACTATAAACAGTATACTAATAAACAGGTCTGTCGGTCTATCTATCTGTCTATCTATGAGCTTCGTTATATTCATAACTACCTATGTCATTAGCATAATTATGAAACATTAATATCTGTTTCTTTCCTAATACTATAGGATATATGTATTTTTATATATGAACATAAGATATAATGTATTAAATGGAAAGATCCTACACTGTTCATGGGAGTTTTCTACTGAAATGAAATGCTTTAAAGGCAGTTACTTAAAGTTATTGATTTTAAGAAAGAAAATAAAGTGTTCATTTGTTCCTACCATTAATTAGATTTTAAATCAAAAGGAAATATATAAAGAAAATCCCTTTTTAGTTGCCTTTTTTAACTATAATTAAAAGACATATGAGTTAATACCACAACATTTATTTACATCTTTAGTTTAACATTTACAAGTCATTTTTTCAATAGCATTTGTGTTAAATATTATTCTTTAACCATTTATATGATTTTTGTATTAAGTTTGAATCTAGAAATGAATTCCCAAAGCATTTACTTTTTTCCAAGTTGTATGAGTTTTTCCATCTCATAATGTTTATTAAAGAAAATAATTTTATGGATAAATGTCTCCATTTGAGCTTGTTGGAGAGGATAAGGGTGGAAATTAGCATAATAAAGTGTAATTCTGCATACAATAAACTTAGTAATGTAAACTTAGGTAAACTTAAAGCCTGCATGACAAAAATTTCTCAATAAATGCTTCACAAACAAGATGCAAACTAAACTTTACTGCAACAGTAAATATTCTGTCATGTTTATATTGTTTCAGTCATGACAAATAAAAAAAAAAAAAAATGTCAGCCAGGGGAACAAGGTATTTCTGAGAAGAGTTTTGTTGCATATTTGGACTCTCCACATCAGTTTGAACCCCACACAGAAAAATGCAGAAAGGTTTTCAGATTGAATACATATCCATTTAGGCAGAGAGAAAAAGTAAACTAAATGTTGTTTGCTACCCAAGAAAAAAGGACTAATGAAGTCAGGTGGGAGAGTCAAGAATGACTGAAGAGACAGGGACACTATCAGAGGGTGCTTCACCACAGGTCCATCTCAGCAGTCATTTCCAAACAGTTGAAGACAAAGGAGATATATTCTTTTTATAGAGAGCCCATTTATGAGCCCATTGCTAACCAGAAGCATAATGTCTTCATTCCTTAGAAGATGTGACCTAGGAAAGCAAACACAAAGTAAAGGCCCGAGTGGTGTCTGATGCATGAGCATGGATGAGTGCTCTGAGAAAACCACCCTTCAAACACATCAGCTTCTGCATGGCTGTGATATTCTGCCAAGCCCTGCTCTCTTTGGTTGACATTTGCTCCTGATAATTCCAGATGCAAGGTAGTTTGAAGATACCTGTGGAGGTGCCCACGTCATCTCCAGATTAGCTCTGCGACACATTACCAATGCCATGCAGAGATATTAAATTGAGGTTTAGAAAGCAGAGCACTCTCAGCACACTTCTGTTCCTGCCTTAATCTGCTTCCTCTAAGTGGGACTAATTAGCCTAATCTCAGGAACGTAGCGGCATGGCTTTTTCAGGTCTGTAATATAAACAATGGAGAAAGAGAGATAAATTTTTCCTGCCTTAGTTTCTGAAAGCCATGTTTGGATGATGGCAACTGATACGGTTCCTGCTGGTGTCAGCAGGGCTGCATTACATTGCTAATGTGGACTGGCTTAAAAACTGATTTCACTAGAACACCCAGATGCCTTCATTTCTGTCCTGCTGAATCTCTTCCATTGGTCTGCTTTATGTCTGTTCACTTCCTTTCTTCCCACCCTTCCTCTCCCTTTACCAAATAACGGGCTGCAGGAGACATACCTAGTTATTCTGCTGACATTTCTTGATATTTCTTGATATTTCTTTTCCTTTTTTTTAGTGTTTCCTTGAGAGATGCCGTTTCCACAGTCAATTCCATGCATTGATTGATACATTCCGAGGATATTCTTAGAGGTATCAGAATCTTATAAATGATATGTGCAAGCCTGCTTCTACATTTAATAATAATAATAATAGAAAAGGATTTTTCTAATTCATCCTGAAAATATTTCAGACTACTCATTTGCTTTCCTTTGAAGTTACACTCTCTTTTCAGTGTCAAAGTCAATGGGTAATTAAACCATGGTTCCTAATTTATAACGCCACTCTCTGCAGCTCTTTAAGACTTCCATTGCCTTGCGCAGTATGAAATCCTTTAGGAGTCTGTTCCTGCAAGCACGTAGGTCTGTCTAGAAGAAGTGTAACACGTTGAGGAGAGGAAACGGCACCCTTGTGCCTGCACAGATAGAGGGGATGGAGGGAAACATAATGGAGCTTTTGGTGGTGGTGTGAGGTGCTCATCTAAATGACATCAAACATCAAAGGGACTGGAGATAATGGTGACCATTGGTCATGGTGGAAGAAATCCAACGTGGTGGTCTGATGGAGCTGGCTGTGATGCCACCTTTGCCTTACTGCTGGCAACCCATAAAATGCCTCAGTTAGGTACTACTGTTTTCATCAGGAACGGGGAGGGGAGGGCTCTTTTTCTGATAATTAATGTTTCTGCAAAGAAACATGGCTGGTAAGTCAGGAACAGCTAAGCTTTACAACCAAAAGCAGTGAAATACCATAAAATTTCTCATACTTTGTAGTACAAATAATCAGCAATTGTAAGTTTTTTAAAATAAGGAACAAATTGAAAATGTGTTAATACCAGGTGCTTTCACCTGGTTGTGGCAAAGACTGTTTTCAGTTCTTGGAATAAATGCTCAGATTGTTCTTTTTCACAAAATGAATAGTTGTGAGAAATATTGCCTTAAGCTATGAACTCGTTTCTCAGACAGCTAATTTTCAGAGTGCCTTTACAAAGCTTGTACCTTTTTTTTCTTTTTTTTTTTTTTTTTTTTAACAAAGTGTATACTTTTTAGTTTAACAGCCACACTATTAAAACTTTAAGACAAGGCACTGAATCTGAATCAGCAATGGAGAATGAAATGGTGCAACTGTAGTGATGTTGAAAATATTGAACAATAACTTCCTCTAGATGAGAGACAATCACACTGGTTAACGCATCAGAAAGCAACTCAGAACAGGCTTTGGCTCCTAGGATCTGATACTGAAATCCTCTCTGACCTCCAGCTAGACACTCAATTCTTCCGTATCTCAGTTACTGTGATTTAACAAGTGACTGCACATCAACTGACTTGCAGGAACTGCGTATAAACACAATCTTAACTGGGGGCAAATAGGATCCCACACAACTTAGTTCTGCCTGTGTAGACTTTTTCTTACTTAATTCCATGCCTGCCAAAATGCGGCCCCTTCTTAGACAGGTTCTGATAGATGTTGCAAACAAAAATGTATTTGGTTGCACTAATTGCCTGCTTAGCTTAATCTGTGAATGTGAGTTGTGTGTCTACAGACGATGGCAATATAAAAATGTCTGCATGCTTTCCTCCAAGAGGCCTTTAACATGGTGTTTTAAGCTGACCTGAATTTTTGGAATATGCAACCCCTAATAGGTTCTTTGATATTGCAGTTGTTAAGAAGAAATATTTGCCAAGTCCAGAAGAAAACATCTCCAGCCTTTCACTGAGATCATTCAATGTCTACATTATTTTCATATACCTTTTTAAAAATCTTCCTGTATCAGTTTAGAGGTTAATAGCCTAGAGAGAAAAGTTGCTTTATTAAATGACTCTTTAAAATCTGATGGGGACAGGGAGCATATTCTCTCTCTCACCATATATTACTATCTGTTAATTACTTTTTCCAGGCTTGCACTGGACTTTGCTTCACTGCATTTTATCAAATCCTCTAGAGAACCTGAATAAAACGAGCAGCCCAGTTTTGTATTTAATTTGCAAGGCATACATTTGTAGCTGGTGGGAGGGGAAGAACAACATTTGTATTCTCAGATGAGTGAGGTATGTATTTGCCAGTCTCTCCTGTCAACAGTCCTGAATGGCTTATGGCCAATTCAAATTAACAATATCATCCCCAAATTAAATCCCTTAAAATTTTACATCCTTGGACTAAAATAAAGCACTGCTTTTCTGAGAGCATACAGGCAATTGTTTTTTCTTACTGTCTGTGGAGAAAAAGTGGTAATTACAGTAGAAAATTCATCCTTTTCCCAAACAGATGTAAAGGATGGCATGAATTGTCTTTGAAGAAACCTAGAGTTGCTAAATGAAGTGAATCTATACTGACTTGACATTACACACAACTTTTGGGCAGGTAAAGTTACTACAGTCAAGTCACAACAGGAACTCTTTCGGATGGCCTTCCAGAATTTAATTTTTCCATATTTTCAAACTCCTGTTAAGATTTATATCTTGCTGTCATTTGGTATCTCAGCACTGCTGTGCTCTCAGATAACTGGTTTCAGTAGATAAATTAGATATATAGATCATTGTTCCAAGACATCTTTATATCCATTTTTTTTCTCTGCTGGGATGAACACAGTATGAATGTCACCACACTTATTGTGATCAACCTATTTGCTTTGCTGTGTTAGCTTTTATCTTATGTTACATGGAGTCTGCATTACTGTTTGCTTGTTTCAGTCCATTAGCTCTGATTTTTCCCATATCCCACAAGAAGATGTGGTATGCGCTTCTACCATCATTCCCCAGCTCAAACATTCACTTATTACATACCTTAGAGCTGCTTAAGCCCTTCCACTGTCTGCTATTCAGTGGTGATATTTATAGCTACAACTGTCTGGGTACAAAATACAACCTCAGCAGCAATTTATGAAAATGGCATTTCTCAAGCAGATCACTGCGTGCGCACAAAGTCAGTCATCTTCCCCAGTTCTGGAGACATCACAAATGTTCCTCCTTTACAAAGCTATTGAGTTAGTAAAGTATGTAAAAACTTGAGTCTCTTTCTATAGCTTTGCTGGTACTCTCTTGGCCCTTCTATTTCACAATCTGACTTTGAAAACATTAGCGTCCATTTTGTTCTTTATAGCTCTATCTTGTTGGCAGGGTCTGTCCTAGTGGGAAATGGGAGCAAATGGCTCTTTCAAATGCATTCTTGGTTTGTTTGTAATTAAAAGGGGTATTTGAGCTCTGCCTCAAAGATATTGCCCACCACCGCTCCATTGAGTACATTCTTCTGATGCCATAAAGGACAAGGCACATCTTGAATATGATGATGCCTACCCTTTGTTCAAATACTATAATGGATATCTCTTTTCAGACAGTTACTATCTCAAGTATTTACCTCACATTTACTGTTGTTGCAGAAGAACTTACCATCCATCTTGGAATTCAATATTTATCCCCCAGCACCTGTGGCCTTTCTTTTATTACTCATGTCACTGTTTCTGTCAGATACCTGGATTCTGTCCCAGAGTTCAAATAAAAGTTAACAAACATCCTATTTGTGTTGAGTTTCTCTACCAGTTTGCTGCTGCTGCAGTGTTCTCCATGTTTCCTATAAAGAATTAAACACAACTTCTAGCCTTTTATCATCCCCACAATTCTGGTCTTCAGCCAGTCCACCTGCTCACCACCTCCTCTGCTGGCTGGCTGGCAAATCCCCAGGTTTCCAAATCATCCAAATATTTACACACCTTACGCAGGGACTGCCCAGCACCTTGGTTATCGGTCTGCATCAGAACCAGGGTCCACAGCTCCTTGGCCCTGGGACTAAGAACCTGGGAGGCAGGGTTTGTTGGGTTCCCAAGCACCTGGCTGCTGCTGGTTCAGGGACTGCTGCCTACAGTGCTCCTGCTCCATGAAGCAGCCAGTGCTCACTGATTTCCCCCACTGCCCAGGGAGCCAGGCAGCATGGAGAACAGGCTGTTGTCTTTCAAGAAGTGACCCAAAAAACTATGTGGTGCTTCTTTCCAGTAGGACTCATCATTTTTTCCTCCCTTGGAAAATAAAAGTCCCTTCCCTCCTCACCCACAGAGACCCCCACCTCATTTTAGATGTTCCCTTCTAGCATGATCTATGGAGAACACAACGAGATCACTTTGAAATATGACTCTGATAACTAATGCATGCTTCTCTGGCACTTCTCCAAAGAATTCAACTTCCAATTTATGTGCCAATCCCACCATGCAGCTTTGAACTGAAAATGTGAAGAACAACTTGATGGCCAATGTACTTCTACTGTCTCTGAGCTGTGTTGCATTAACCTGCTCTGTTTCCACTGCTCTATCAGTCTATTTTGTGTGCTGCTTCATTCAACACTCAGAACTTGATAAAGCTTCTGTCAAAATAATTCTCTCAGCAGGAACCCCTAACTTTGGAAGCTTTCATTTTTCAAAGGAATAGAGATGAACTCCTACAGCTATAGGAGTACTCCCCATCTTGAAGTGGGATGGAAAGATTCCCATGATATCAATGGATGGTGAATTAAGGCCACAAAAGTAGTAGTTTTATGAGTGAAGCAACCTACTAGGCATCTCTACAAATGTGAACTCAAGAAGTCACTGGGATTGCTTTGCCTAAGGCAGACCAATTTCTGTGGGTAGATGCATGGTGTTTGTCTCCAAAGCTGCTAAGCTAAGGCATTTCAACAGCTCTAAATGATATATATATATATTTAAGTGCAGGTGAACAATGAGAAGGTAGAATAGCATTGGCTTCACCTCCCCCCCCCCCCAAAAAAAAAAATGTATTACAGGAGGTTGTACTGTTTTGAATTCCATCTTCTGGCAGACACTGTAAATCAGAAACTGCAAATTTCTCAACTCAGTTTGTCTGTCCAAGGGAATATTTGCCACAGATATGAAGTGGATTGCACAGAGCAAAGCTTAAAATAATAGTCTTTTAAAACAAAGTTTTCACATTCAACAAGAAATAACTTTGCATCTGCTTTATGGAGGAAAGGATTCTGTGCTAAGCTTCATAACAGCTTATTAAATGAGACAACCAGGTATCCAAGGAGATGGGATTGAAAATAAAGATTTCTTGAAGAAATTCTGCAACAGGCACGAGGGGAGTACCAGCTTTACAACCTCAGCATTCAAAGGACTCATTAGTACAGCATACACTGCCTTGCATTTCATAGCAAGAAAATATGATCATATATCAGTAGAGATTTTAATGAGGTTAATGGGATTACTACTATTTTGTAAAATAACTATGATAATGTAATAACAGTAAAGCATTTTCAAAGAGGACTGTTCAGGGTGGTTGTCAGTACCGTAATCTCACCTGTGCTTTAAGAAAAAACAATTCATATATAATGAAAAGCTGTCCCAGTGGTGTATGAGAGAAATCTCAATGTAAAAAGCAAATTACATCATTAATAAGCTTTGTGTTCATTTTGCCAAGATGTATCCAGCTCATGATAGTGCTATCACAGAACAGCTTGCAGAAAGGAAATTATGTAAAAACAGTTTAAAAAAAAAAAAAAAAAAAAAAAAAAAAAAAAGTCTACATGTGTTTCTAGAGTTTCCTTTCATGTCCTTAATTGTTATCGTGGCTCTTTGGAATTTTCTTCATCTTTCTCAGATGATAAACACCCTCAATTTAGGTGTGAAGAATTTGGGATCCTTATTACCTTCAGGTATCATACTCTTTAGAAGAGATTAGTTAGTAGGCCATTTGGAGCCCTTCAACAGATTGCATCTGCTAGGGACAATTTCCATCATCATATGTAAGGGATTTATTTTATTTTATTTTAAACAACATAGAGGCCATCTCTACAATGAAAAACTCTGATCTGCTACATCAGGTAATTTCTTGCATAGATCTGAAAGTTGACTTTCAATTAGGCACATTAAAACCACATCAATTTATATGCATGCTGGGCTCTATACCTTTCTGCTTCATCCTGACAGCTTATCTTAGCTATGATTCCTGCATAGCTTAGAGCTATCTGTCCCTTAAAAACTACGTACTGTGCAGAGAGTTCAGAAGGGGACAATTCAAAGATGCTCAGAAATACTCAAAGGAAATACCATGATCCACATAAAAATGAATTCCGAGAACATTGAGTGATTCAAGCTGACTGATAATGCTAAAGAAAGGATTAAAATAGACATGATGAAAAAGGTGCTTCTGCAAGCCTGGGTTAGCACGTGAATTCTGAGTTTTTAAGAAGTTTGTCACCCCTAGTGTTCTAGGGAGCAACACAGCAGGCTAGAGCTAGGATAATTTTTGACTATCCCTCAACAAATGATACGACATGGAATATTGAATTACTAAAGCAAAAGAGGAGCTCTACAACTTCTGTAGTTCCTCAGACATCTCCAAAATCCTTAGCAAGAAGAAATCTCTTGCAATGCCCAGCATCAATCACAAGGATTTTCTTGAAGTAGAGTATGTAGATAAACAACAAGAGCTGTGACATTTGGAGACCAACTGCGCTCATGTTCTTCTTATTTAGTATTTAGTTCATATTTACACTTCAAATTGCTTAGTAGAAAATCTCCACGAACCCTTGAGAAAACAAGGAAGTACTTATCAGGCTCTGCTCTGGATTTTTATTTGCTAATTTCTTTCTATATATGAATTAATAGGTAGAAAAACGTGGTGAAGAAAAGTTAAGTGGATGAACCATGGAGAACCATTTAAATCACTCAAAAACTTTGACAAGCAGGAATTGAACTGCTACTGTTCAAGAGCAAAAGAAAACTAATGTAAAATTAGTGTTCATTCTTTGGAATCCCTGATTCCTAGACTTATATTAAAAAAGCTAGGAAAATTTGTATAAAATGCCTGATGCATTTGTTTTACAAGCAAGGAGACTGTCATTTAACAGTGACAAAGGCTCACATGTCTTTGTAGAAAATCTATGAGCTACTAAGTGATGGGTAAAAGCTGAAATGGAGCCTCAGGCAAAACACTTAGGTGATCAGTATTGCATAGAATATCACTATAAATAATGTATATATTGCAATATTATATATATACATTACTTAATATATAATAATAAAATATTCTCTGGACCAGTGTGCACTCCCATCCTTCAGTGCTCAAGAACTTCAAACTGGAGCAAAGGACCAGTAAGTTGGATAGAGAAAGAAGATCCTGTTTTGTGAGAGGAGATAAAGAAATGTGTAGATGGACATGGTTCCAAGCAGCAGTAAATAAGCCAGCTAAAAAAAATGGGAAGCAATATAACTGGTTCAGCACGTACTCAGTGTGTTCAGGCACAAATCTGGCAAAGCTCTAGTCCCCCAGCAGCATGCTGACATGGCTGGATGGTTTCTAAGGCCCAGCCTAGGACAGATTTCTAGGAAGATATAACATTTTATTGGTTGAAATTTTTGCTATTGCTACATTTTCTGATGATTTTGTTTTCTCATTTCACAAAAGATTTGTGCTCAAAAACTGCTGCCTGAAACTCTACATAATTTAAATTGTGGAACCCAGAGTCCGATGGCAGTTTTCCTGTAGCAGTGGCAAATTTGGTTTAAAGTACTTTAATTATCATTACCTTTGGTTTCCACCAAAGGACACATATAAAATAAATAAATAAATAGAAATAAAATAATAATAATAATAATAAAATAACAATAATAATAATAATAAAGTGGGGAAAACTTTAGCATTTGCCTTAGGGAAGTGGTTATGAGAAATTATCTTAATAACTGAGTTACTCCATGGGATTGTGTTACTGTCATGAGCTACTGTCATCAGCTATCCAGAGTGTGAAAGAAGGCACAAGCATAATTTTCTTCATAAACAAAAATAAAGCCACCGTAATCGTTTCATCTGATGGTAATTTTCCACTGAGTGACACAAACTGTGCTGCTGTTTCTTTCAGATCATAATTGTGTTGTATTTCATAGGAAATTAAAACGTTGACTGCAATGTCAAAGGTGGTGCACTTATAAACTAAATAATTAAAATTATGTATCCAAATGGTAGGGTGATACATCCCTGCTTCTGCAATTCAGGCTTGTTACTGGCCACATTCACTGTGCCTTTTTTGCCTCTTCCTTTAACATTAGAAGGAGGAATTTTCACATATGAAGGTTTGGATTAAAAGACAAATGAACACAATTTAGTTGTTGATCCCTGGACTGTCTTAGACCAAATTTACTTGGATCCAAGTGACCCTGGCACATTGAAGGAAGTCTTTTAGCCCTGTAAAAAGCTGAGTTGTCTTTTCCTGAAATAAGGAGACCAATTCCCAGTGACCTACATGGAAACTGGAACAAGGCCAGGCTCCAAACTGGGATGTATAAAGCATGCATTGAAAGCATAAAGCTTTCCCCTTGCGCTCATGCAAACAACAGCTCAAGCGTCTATTGCTGTTTGAGGAAACAAGGCTGACAAGCCCTCCAGAGTGCACTGAAATCAGTGCAAGTCTTTCCTCTAACTTCAAAAGCCCCAGTCCCCAAACCACCAAGCACTGATTTATATGCTTATTGTTCATCATCTGGGTTTGACAGCAGAGACCACGTCTCTAATTCCTCTGATTTCCAATGGGAAACAGCAGGGCAAGGGGGCAGATAAGCTGGGGGAAGGAAAGACCCACTGTGGCCCAGGATCTATATCGTATGAAAATTAGAAGCAAGCCCACAGTGTTGTGCTCACCCCTATGTCGTAGTTGTACCCAGCTCCACTTGTCTCACTTTATTGAAAAAGACATATTCTTAGTCTTTGTGTTTTTTTTGTTTTGTTTTGTTTTTTCCTAAGTAAAACATTCAGCCAAGTGATTGTTTCTTTATTACTTGTGGAAATGTTTATATATTACCAAAAGTATAAACTAAAGATCCACTGAGAAGAAAATCATAGAGCTAGTAGATAATTTACTAGAAGAACCATGAATAATTCAAGCAATGGGACTCAACATATTTCTTAAAAGTTCTTTCTTTTTTTCATAAAGAAGGGAAATGAGTTTCATATGAACAAAATGTATCTACAGTTATAACAGTAGTGTGCAATTTTAAAAGCAAGAAATGACAAAGGTAACAGAGACTGGCAGGTACTGGGAAAAAGCCTCTGGATTCAAATAGGGCATCGAAGAAAGCTGAATGCTAACATAAGGAGAAAAATAAGATAATTGCTGTATAGCAAATACTCATCTTGGCTTAATCCAGTACACCTGATAAGAATGGCAAAGTCTTCACAGGCAAAATAACACCTCAATAAGCTCTTGTTGTTAAGCTGATTAGTGATTTAGAAGTTGTTTCCTGATCAGGTGGCCCTTATGTGGAAAACATTCACGTCTTGAGTCTACAGACATAGAGTTCTGGTAGTTCTAGACAGGTGAAAGTTTATTTTCCAACCAGAAGTTGCTGCAGCTGGGACAAAAGGCCCTGGGGCAAAAGATCCTTAGAGCATTGCCACATCTTAGCTCAGATGGGAAACCACTGACAAAGCCTTCTCTTACAGGAGTGTCCCCTGATGATTTTACCCCACATTGCAACATGCAACATATTCCCTACTGATAATAACACATGTTGCTGCCATACAAGCTCTGTGGTTTTAGGTTCTCATCAGCATTATGCTGGAAAAATCCCTAATTCAGTGGCAGCAGCAGTCATATGCCGACAGACCTGAGAGCTTCCATCACAGGTCAGAATACCATTGTGTTAAATGTCATATGCCAGAAACAAAAACAGATTCCCATTCCTGGAAATGTTATGCCTGTCACATTTGAATGCAAAATAAGCAAATATAAACCAGGTAGAAAACACAGAGACTGCTCAACTAGCTTCCTAGGTATAAGTGCCTATCTCCTTGCCCTTTACTAATATGTGTTCTTCACTGCTCAGAGCCTTACATGCCTCACTCTATCCAGCACTGATTACACAGTGCATTATCCCCAATTGCTAAGGTGCTAAGAACAAAAATAGGTTTAATCTGAAATTAATTGCACTTCGGAGCGAAAAAAATGATGTTTTCAACATTTTTTATTTAATTGAAAGCAGATTAAAACAGGTATTATAAAGGACTAAAATGGTCTTTGTAGGGTATAAGAAACATAATTCCTTTTTCTCTCTCTCTCTCTTTCATGGACAATTTATGAATAGAATTAAAGAGTCTACCATGTTATTATTATTCCAATCTTTTTGAGAAAGATGTTAAGATTAGAGATGACGGATGAGATAGAAATGTCTGTCTTTTTTAGCCACCCAGAGTTAATTAAAATGAACCTGACCTGTTATCTGCCACCCAAAGTGTCCTATGGAAGCAAGACTCTAATGGTAGCATACATAAATTGGCTTGTCTTGTTTAAACTCCTCAGGGTTAATTAAAATGCAGCTTATTCTTTGAAAAGTGCCACATCAGAGATGGTTCCTTTTCCCCTCATTCTTGTTACACATTTTCTGAACATTTCTGATAAGATTTTATAGAACTAAACAAGAAAGCTGAGATTTGTATCAAAAGGAGCAAAGCTTCACTTAACATAGGGAAAGACCATGACATCTCACAGCATGCTCAGAGCAGGGAAAAGTCAGAAAGCTCCAGAAGTTTCTGGCAGAAACTTATGGAAACATGACCTCAACAGCTTTGAACCAGCTGGCTCTGATGCTGGAGCACCCTGGATGTCAGTGTGATGTGTATGTTGAGTCTGGAAGTCTTTTCAGTCCTAGTCTGATTCTGGGTTTGCAGGACATATAGCAATCCCTATGACACACAATAGAGAAAGAAAGGTAGTTTGGGCTCTCTCTGTGGAAAATGAATTGGTTGAAATGTAAGGCTGCACATCATTGTAGAAATGCTTGGTAAGCCAAACTGTGCCAGACCATGTCTTGTCAGATTCTGATTTCTAAATCACAGCTTGAAAGAGGAAGGCTCTGTATAGCCTCTGAACTCAGCCTGGTTTTCATTCTCTGTCCATCCACTGTGGCTTGCAAAGCTGCTTGAGTGCCACACTCTCCCAGGAACATATCTAATTCATTCTGGGGCTGCTCAGACCCTATGGAGGCATCAGGAGGAATCTTTCCCTAGCTCAGGACAGAACAGGTCAGTGCACAAACGTAGGCGATGGGGAAGTGGGCTCACTTCTCAGTTAGGCATCTTTGGCAGGAGCCAGAACAGCTCAGTCTAAAAAAAGAATGTTTATTCTGTAAGCATCTCCCTGTGCCCATCTAAATCATCCTCTGTTCTGGACAGGATAATGATATTTATACTAGTCCTGACAGGTGTCTGTTTAAACTGATTTAAAAGACTGCAGCGAAGACTATGCAGCAACTGCCTGAGAGGCTTGTTTTCATGACATATTACCACAGTTGTTAGAAATGGTTTCTCCGAATACCTGGCAAACCTCACCTCACACTTTTTTGCTGCAATATAATACAAATGTTTCTTTTCCTACTTTTAACTGGACATAGCAAAACATCATCTGCTTTGTATTTAAATTATACACTCTTTGGAAGACTGCTCTTCCACATACTGTCAATCTTTCCCAGCTTCTAGTAACCCAAATACTTCAAGAACCACTTACAAATGGTATTTGCTAAAGTTCTTGATCCATTCTTAAATGGTATGTCAAAAGCTGGACACAGCTATCTAGCTGTGGTCCCTCTGATAGAAAGCTCATGGGAAGGATAGGAAAGGATGTCCAAACCCTCACATGAGATTCCAAATATTTGTCCTTATTGCATTCATATTGTTAGTCAGATCTGTTATATGACCTCTCACAGATCAGTTATCCAGTTATCTTAAGCTGTTAGGCAATCCAAATATGCAACTCACAGCTGCAGGGCACCTTAAGGACCATTTAATTTGCAAGATCTAAAGAGAAAGCATGTTTATATGCCTAGAAAGAATATCTAGCATTTTGTATCTTGAGTCAACATGGGTTTTGAAGAGAGTCACAAGTCACATGTCAGGACTTATAAAAAGCTCAGATATTAAGGATGAGGATACAGATTCCTGATGAAGCCTATTCTTTCACATTTGCTGAATGGGCACTACATTAAATGACAAGACAGGACAATTTGTTCATCAAGGCTGCTATCACAAAAAGTACTAAAATGCTTTGGCACAAGTTTTCTCTCAACAGTGGCCTTATAAAATTATTTTGCTACTCTGACTGAATAATTTGAGTAACAATAATTTGAACTAAAAGAGGGTAGATTTAAATTATGTATATAGTGAAGAAATTCTTTACCGTAAGGGTGATGAGGCACTGGCACAGGCTGCCCAGAGAAGCTGTGGATGCCCCATCCCTGGAAGTGTTCAAGGCCAGGCTGGATGGGGCTTTGGGCAGCCTGGGCTGGTGGAAGGTGTTCTTGCTCATGGCAGGGGTTTGGAATTAGATGATCTTTAAGGTCCCTTCCAACCCCAACCATTCTACAATTCTCCTAGCAAGAGAAGCCATTCTCTGAATTTTAAGGACAAGTCTATACATAACTGAGTAGCATGGAGGTCTGTTCATTTTACATATAACACCACAACGATGTGGATGAGTTTATTGATTCAAGTGTTTAGTGCTGTGACTTTTAAAGTGTTTGATCCATGAGAGACTCATGTTTTCCAGGTTACTCTCTTGGATTTGATACTCAGATTAAGTGTCATTTTGTCTGCTTTTTTGGAAAATCTTTCCAAGTAAACATGTATAAACTCTATGGATGGTCGGTGATACTCCGTTGAGGTTGGATTCACCATCTCCAAAAAACTTCAGAAATTGATTTTTCTGTAATTTTAACAAACTGTTTTCACATTAAATTTTAGAAAACTGATAGGGCTTCTACAATGAAGGATTTCATTACCAATGAGAAGAGTGGGTGCACGTGAAATTTACTCATAACAAAGCAAATTGCTGATGAAAAGGAACTGAACTAGAGATGATTAATTCATTTTCAGTGGCCACTTTTCATAGTCATGATAATTATTCATACCAAAACAACAATCAGTTTTTAAATCTTGCCTTATTTAATTAATCTTAAACTATCTAAGGGGAAATTTTGAAGTCCGGTAAAATCAACCAGAGGATGCCATTTATAATGGACCTGCCTGCAAGGAGAGCTATTCATCTTTATAGTTATGCAATGCATGTGTCATTTGTCATACTTGCTGTTGCAATTTGTTTTCCTCTTGTTGTTTAATCCATTTTCAGTTAAACTGGCCATTTGTAATCCAAAAGTATACTTTGAGATGGTAAGCACTCTAAAAACATACAATAAGTTGTGATCAGCTGCCTGATGTGAGCAGCGTATATTTTAAATATAGAAGTCTTTATAAACCTCATTTCGTGAAAAAGAAGTCTTGTGCATATTCTATTCACACAAAAGAGTATGGAGCTCAAAGAGTAGTAGGAGATTTGGACCAAGTACCTCAATATTGTGACTTTATGCTGTCTGTAATATTAGAGCTATGGGTTCCACTTAAACTAACATTTCCCTTTCTTAATCTATCAGTGGTATTTTTTTCTTTTATATACATGTTAATTCTAACCCTATAAAAAGTTGAATTGGATAGCAGGTCTAAATCAGGTCAACCTAATAACCCAGCATCACCAGGAGCTGGAATTAAAATTACAGGCAAATATAAAGCAGTTTCCCTGTCCTCTGCTGTCCTTTTCTTGTACAATTCAGTTATTTCTTTATACACCCTTTGCTTCTGCTTATATACTCCCCCCTTGGTTCTGTTGCCAGCAGAAGTTTACTGAAACAGCGGTCTGTCTACTGATCACGTACAGATCTGCATTTATCTGGGTCTTTGATATAAATTTCCCCCAAAAGGTCAGATTGTTCCAAATCTTCCATTTCTATGAGTAGTTAGATTTAATCTAAACTCTTCTGTGCATCTTTATATCTGATGTTCAAAAATAGTTTTAAAATTATCTTGGATTACTAGGAAGAGCACAAAAGCCTCTTGAAAGCATATTTTTGATCCTCAGTTTTCAGACTACATTCAAATATTAAAAATTTTATTGGAAATTCAGAGACATCATATATATTAAATCATCACTGCTTTATGCTAAAAGTTGGCACAGAAATTGGAGAGAGCAGGCAGAGCCCCAGTTAACCTCCCATTTCTCGTGTCTTTATTTTTTCTAAGTAAAAATAGAAATGAGAAAAAATACTATAAAAGACTGTACATGGAAGAAAATAAATAATTTAAATGACACCAGTGAAATAGAAGCAGCTTTAGAAAGTCTCGCTGGCATTTTGTGACAGTGGTTGACTGTCTCAAAAGTGACCAACATACAAGAGTGGCTACAAGAAAAATGGGCAAACAGCCCTTTTTACTAGCATCTTTTACCCTCTCAACTTAATGATGTGGTAGGTTCCTATGGTAGGTTCCAGTTAAAAATTAGTATTTCCATCATGGCATGTGTTCCATAATTTCTGTGCCATTTCTGCCAGGACCACAGTGTTGTCTCAGATACCTTAAGTAACTCAATATCAGAAAATGCCTTGTGTTTAGTCAACTGAGAGGAATATCCACTGCAGAAGGATGAAAACCTAACGTGAAGATGAAACACATCCCTGAATTCTATAGGGGAAGAAAGATATTAGTTGCCTACTCTCTGGGTGAGAGTAAGGATCTGCCATGCCACCTCTGTGCATGCAATTAGGATTTTTCTAGTTTAGAAATGGAAAATTTTCAGGTAGAATGTGAAATATGGGAGAAAGTGAGAATGAATTCCCCACTTGTTGTCATCCACCAGACAACCATAAAGGCTTACCCAGACTGCAATGACCCTTCGTATTGTCTTGAGTTGATTAGTAAGTGACCACAATCTGTCATTTTCCTGGTCAAGAGACAGCCTTGTCTCCTTTTCAGTTTATTCTGTTTTCTTCCATCTCAGCAAATCCCACATGGATAAGATTTTTCTCTATTACTGCAAATACTTTTGGTGGTGTCAGGCAGAAGGTCAGTGAGGTTAACCTCCTATCAAAGAACAACTTTAAGAAAATAATCAAGTTCCAGAGAATTTGCACTAAAATAATAATAATAATAATAATAATAATAATAATAATAAAATATCCTCTCTCTTAACTTTTCCACCTGGGGAGAAAAAATAAAAAACCAACAAAGAATGAAAGAGGGTGAATCCAAATGAAAACCAAAGGTTTTCTCTGATTTTTTTTAAAAGGGGGGTAAACTCTTGAAAATCTGAAAATTAGTAAAAGAGAACATACATTTTACTTTAGGCAGCCCAGCACTATACTTAAACAATATTTAAATATGTGAGTTTAGCAGAAGAAGAAAAAAGAAACTTAGGAAAAAGACTCAGCTGAAAACCAGATGGCTTCTGAAACAGTGAATAGATTGAAAACTGTGATGGGAGTGAACAGCTCCATAGATTAGGCAAGAAGTTTGAGAGATCTTCTGAAATAATACAGCAAGAGTCATGATTCAAAACACTTGCAGGGTTTTTATTACAACATATAATTGACTGAAATATATCATGATTTATTTCACAACGCCTTTTAGTTAGTATATTTTCTGAAATTGCAACAGACTGGAAATAAACATTCTTTTAGATTGAAATGTTTTTTTTTTTTTTTTTCAAAAACTGATTAAAGTTTGCATTTAAAACATTTTCAAGTAAAAGTTGTGTTTTTCTGTAAGGAAACTTGTATAAGAAAAAAAAAAAAAAAAAAAAAAAAAAAAAGAAATAATTATTTTCTAATAGTATTTCATGTTTAAATAAAGAGCAATAAAAGCTTTTGAACATTTTATTTTTCCCTCCAACATCCATAGTTTAATTTTATTTTTCATTTCAGATCTTCTGAGAAAAGAGAGGAGGAGCAAGTGTCAATGGAGGGGCAAAGTAAAAAATGGAAAATATAAAATTGAACTGCTTGAAATTTCTGGGGAATTAAGATATTTCCATGAGGAAGAACTTCACAGAGGAAAGCAGAAAAGTATCACATGCACACACCAAAAATAAAAAATAAAATAAAATAATAAAATGAATACCATAAAATAAAAATAAAATAAAACAAAAGAAGATGGAACAAAACAGAGCAGAACAGAACAAAACAAAACGATCTTTCTTACTTGAGGTTTTAATTTTAATGTTGCAGAGCTACAGTTATGAGAACAATTATAACAGCCTGCAAAGTATAAAAGGAACTATGGAGTAAATGATGTGGTAAAAGCTCCATATTTCTCCTGGGTTGGCATATGGTTTCTCACTTCTGTAGAACTATCATGTAAAAAACAGCAGCAATAAGAAAACCCCAGGACACCTCCCTGAGCGTCTGATACATCCATTTTGACTTTATACTCTCTGTTGGGAAGAGGAATGTGATTTTAATCCATTTTCTATTTATTTTTGTAAAGCTATACACTTTTTCAATCTTTAAATCTTTGTTTATTCTTAATTTTAGCTGTGGTGTCACCACTGTGGATATCTGTTGGAAGAGCAATTTCTAGGCTGTCCTCTGCATTTCTGCTGCTAATTCTTGAAGACAATTGTCAAAGATGTTTTGTTTAAAGCCTAAGCACAAGGGCAGCATGGCTTAAATAAAAAGAGAATTTAATCATCAAAGAAAATCAAAGAGAATTTCAAACTAGGCACCCTGCCCTCCAAAGCTGCATCACATCTTTAAGAGACCAGGGGAAGTTTAACATCAGCTTTTGCAAGCTTCAAGGACAAAAAGATGTGGATTTGGCCCCTTATCAGGGCATGAACTTTCTTCTTAGCTCAGCGTTGTATATAAAATAAACAAAACTAAAACTTAAAACAGAAAAGCAGATGAGGGATAAATTGTTGCTTTTTAACAACAAATAAGTAAACACACAGTAAAACACCTAATAAATTAACACCGGTGTCACTGAAAAAATAAAAAATAACATTTTCAGAGGACAGCTTGTCGTGTTCTCATGACTCAGGGATTGTTGTTTGTTTTTCCCCTTTCTACTCCCCCTTTTAATTAATACATTTACTTCCAAATAAGATCTGAGCATTAGGAAAATGTCACACCATATGTGTGTTTATTTTTGCTCAAGTAATTATAATGGGGTAGGATCTCTCTTTTCCTTTCTTCGCTTGCTGAGACAGAATGTTCCTTCAGAGGATAGAACAGCCTCAAAGCAGCTGCTGCGACATCTGAGGCGGAGAAAAAGTCAAAACTTTGTACTCTTTTTCTTGTGTGTACAATGACCTTTATGAGAGAGGGAGGGAGACCTGCCTACAGGTGCTCTCCCCACAAGCTTGGGATGAATCTGCATATGGAAGCAGGTAGATGATACAAAACATCTCCATGAAGTCATTTGCCTTGTACTTCATTTACTTCAGCCTGGTAACCCTCCACACACTGAATGTTCTTTTGGAGAAACAGATAGTAATATTCAAAAATTAAAAAAAAAAAAAAAAAAAAAAAAAAAAAAGTCTAGGTTGTATATTAGCAAGCTGGGTAACTTGGAACTAAACCACTGTGAGTTCTGAATCCAAGAGGGATAAAACCTGCCCTCTTGGACTGTGATGGTAAAAGCAGCTTCCTTAAAGCTTCTCAGACTGTATTTTCTTCTTCACTAATGAATATTTATTTTACATCTTCTCAGTGAGTTCTGATTTTTCTGAGTGGTCAGATGAGTGCAAATGTTTTTCTATTACAATTTCTGTTATTTTAATCTTATTCCACTTATTAACACAATACCATACTCCAGTATCATTGTCCATCAGACAGAAATTTCTCTCCTAGAAGAGAGAGATCGTGTAGAGGTCCCCTGATGGTCTCTTACTGCTCTTGTTCTTTTATATGATTATGTCAAGATGGTGTCAAAACATGGAAGATATGTTGTGTAAAGATATATTTTTATTTTTATTTTTTCTAAAGGGGAATATTCTTGTCACTGAGGTGGCTATTTCAAATGGTGACCGATTTTAATGGTCTTCAGAATATGTATGAAGCTTTGAGAAATTTTAGCCTTTCATACCTATAGTTTTTCCCATTCCATTCTCAGCAGGCAGGCAATTACAGATCTGAGACACCAGAAATAAAAGCCAAAATCTTCACATGGGGATACATATCCTCGACACTGCGGGAATGGTAAGTACAGGCACAATATGGACCAAAGAACTTTCTCTTTAAGACATATATAAAGAGTTCTTAAAACCGAGTCATAACTGCACCAAAGCTGTAATCTTCTGACCATTTATTAAAACAGGATCCTGTCGTCCTTTTTGTATCTGCTGCTAAATATGGAGCATGGTCTTGTACATTTGGGTTTTGGTTCTGTTATCCAAAAACTTCATTTCGTTCTAGTATAACTGTATTGGGTTTTTGTGGTAAGTGTTTAGCTGCAAGGAGGTGGCAGGGATGGCCTCTGTGAGCAGAGACCAGTGGCTGCCCCATGTCTGATCAGAGACAGCTCCAGATGCTCAAAAAGGACCCACCGCTGGCCAGAGCTGAGCATTTGAGCTACACTGGTTGGGCCTCTGGGCTCAACGCAGCAGCAGTTCCCCTGCAGCCTATGGAGAGGCCCCTGGTGGAGCAGGCTGTCCCCCTGCAGCCCATGGGTCCCACATGGAGCAGATCTCCACGCTGCAGCCCGTGGAGGAGCCCCCGGTGGAGCAGGTGGATGTGGCCTGGAGGAGGCTGCGGCCCATGGAGAGCCCCCGCAGGAGCAGGCCCCGGGCCGGAGCTGCAGCCCGTGGAGAGGAGCCCACGCAGGAGCAGGGGGCCTGGGGGGGCTGCCACCCGTGGGGGACCCGTGCTGGAGCAGTTTGCTCCTGGGGGATGGACCCCGTGGTACGGAGCCATGTGGGAGCAGTTCTTGAAGAGCTGCTGCCTGTGGGCAGCCCCCACAGGCTCAGTTCAGAAGGACGGCATCCCGTGGGAGGGACCCCGTGTGGAGCAGGGGCAGAGAGGGACTGTGAAGGAGCAGCGGGGGGGAAGTGTCAGGGACTGACCACAGGCCCCAGTCCCCATTCCCCTGCACTGCTCAGAGGGAGGAAGGAGAAGATGGATTATGGGGGAAGAAGTGTTTTTGGTTTGCTTTTAGTTTCTCACTTCTCTAGTCTGCTGGCAATAGGCAATAAATTATATTAATCTCCCTATGCTGAGTATGTTTTGCCCATACTGATAATGGGTGAGTGATCTCCCTGTCCTTATCTCAACCTCTTAAGTTCATCATATTTTCTCTTCCTAACTTATTGATGAGAGGGAGTGAAAGAACAGCTTCATGGAACTTAGCAACATACCACTGTGAAACCACAACAGATCATGATGCTGTGAAGCAGAATTTTGAATTAACACCATTTTTACTTTTATACCTATTTATCCATTATAGTTCCAATGGCATAGCTAATATGACATAGATTTTATTCATTTCTGTGTGTAGAGGAATGAGAGGTTTAATATAGCTGGTTCAGGATTTTCTGTTTAGTCATTTTAAACCGTAGTATAAGTAATAGTAGTTGTCTGTAATTATTTATTTGTCTCAATGTTCATTTCCTTGAGGTCAAGACTCAGAAGTCCTAGTATTACTGTAATATACATTTATATTTCTAGGGGGTTCTGAGAAAGTTTCTTGATTGCCTGTTAGTTTTTTATCAATCTTCAATGGCAATGCAGCATTATGGAATATTAGGATCCAATTCTGACAATCTTACTTTAAATAGTACATGAATTAGGAACATCTTGAGACTTTCCTAAACCTTGTTGTGATTTACTTGTACATGGTAAACCCATTCTGGTCAGATCCTTCCCAGGCACAGTGATCTTCAAGGACCTAGTGGATTCACAATAGAGATGGTCACACTCACTGTGTTCAATAAAACAGTTGTCTAAATAGGTTCCCTTAGGCTGAGAAACCACAAATCCTTGCTGAAACCCAATTCAGCTAAAAATAAGGATTTGCCTTTTACCTCTTCCACTGTGCACAAGGCTCTATCAAATTCTGGCTTCAGGAGGCATCTGGTTCACCTTTCTGCATCACTGTGGTGGTAAGAGGTTAAACTCCTCCAGAGAATCCTTCTAAAACTGAAATTTACTGATGAGAGAACTATGACCTATTGTTCACAGAGGAGACCATCAGGAGGAGAGCTTTGCCAGGTCTTCCATCTGTCTTCTCTAGCTGAGTGGCCAACAACCAAAGCCACAGATTGAAAAACCCAGCAGTACATCTCCACTGCCCCAGGACCAAGGCCAGGGACTCCTTTATGTATCACTAGCACCCCAGCTTTTATGCCTAAAACAGCTGAGGACCTAGAAGGCATTAGACTACTTTTTTTACCATCTTGCTTTTCTGCAGAAGTCAGTATATCAGGTGCAAGATCTATGGATGGGTAGGAGTAGTTGCTAAGAGATGGTTAAAGAGGCAACCTCATACATGACATGTGGTCTGATGCCTACTCAGAAAGCATGTGCCCAAAGCAGCTGCTGTACTGTTAGCTGTGAGAGCACCTTTGCTAAAATATGAGGCATGTCTCAGCTGCTGGGCTGCCTCTCCTTTTCCAAGATGGGAAACCTGTTGTGCTGCTTTTCTTATGGCTCTTTTCCATAAGAAATAGCAGATGAAAGTCCTACAGAGAGAATTTCAAATAATAATTTATCTGTGATTCTCATTAGGAAGACCACGGATGTGAATCAAGTCTTAAAATGTTATGTCAGTGAGACTGCCATTGTGCCTGATGGTACACAAAGTGGAAAAGCAAATTGATATTTGCACATATTTTATCACAGTGTTCCTATGCGATCACAATCAAGTCACGGTGGCTTAGAAGTCCTTGTCTAGCAGCTACCAGTAATTGACCTTGTAGAAGATCATAGCTCACGCAGATTATAGGATTCACTACTTACACACAAGGTAAAAATATAGGTACTTGACAGCAATCACACTGGGCAAGGTGCTGCAGCTACCAGAGAGTGTACACAGGGCGTTTTCTTTATGCCCAGAGACGTGCTTGTGTTTTATTCTAATAAATACACTTTGAGCTCAGATGCTCTTTGCTCTGGCACTGGTTATTGGAAGTGAGGGTGTTGATTGTTTTGTCTTGTGTTTTCTTTTTCTTGGAAAGGAGGAAGGCAGGAAGGCAGGAAGGCAGGAAGGCAGGAAGGAAAAAAGAGAAAGAAAAGAGAAGGAAGGAAGGAAGGAAGGAAGGAAGGAAGGAAGGAAGGAAGGAAGGAAGGAAGGAAGGAA
>NC_048896.1:90991600-91014108 GCF_011077185.1 Oxyura jamaicensis | reverse complement strand
GAAGGAAGGAAGGAAGGAAGGAAGGAAGGAAGGAAGGAAGGAAGGAATATATGAATAAATGAAGGAAAGAGTTAACGCTAAAATTTACCCTGAACTTCATCTTGACGTCGATTCTTCCCTGTCTACTGCAATTGGTAGGCACTTAAAATGCTGCAAGACAACATTAAAACAGCTTTGGGCTGCTAGGTTTTAACATGGCATGGCTCTTCTACACTGGACTGTGGACTCCAAGATGGTGGGGTATTTCCACTAACTTTTGTACATTTCTCCTTATTTCAGGCTGTTGAAGAGCCTGGAGGATTCAATTAATATCACTCACTTCAGCACTCATATAAGAAGAACATACTGCTTTTCTTTAACCTTCCTCCTTCCTCCCTTCTTATGGCACTTGACCTTAGATCAAACACACAACTATAAGCAGTGGCAAATTGCTTATGTAGCAAAATATATGCAAAGGCAGTGTTGCCTGGTAGATTCTTTCAAATCTCATTGACTGATCAGTAGCCAGTAAAACCCAACTTTGAGTGTATTTTGAACCAGAACAAGTTACTTTAATGAAGAAAGTAAACTGTTTCTTCATTGTTTCCTTGACCTCTCACAATCTGAGTCACTAAGTGTCTTTAAGCATTCAGTGCAGTTTGAATAAATCTGGATGTTCTGCAATAATCCAAGATCAATCAACAGAAATAAAACAGTTTATCCCAGATGTGGCCTGGGAAGACATTTGTTTGAGGAATGTAGAACATTTGAGATTCATATTCAAATATTTTCGAAAGTTCTTTAGCTCATGAACTTAAACTGAGAATTACCTGCATCCTAGCATTACTTGTTGATATTAAAAAGCCTGTGGAAGGCAATAAAAATAATCTCATAGACTTTGACTCAAGCTCTATAGTTTTTTACAGTGTGCTTATTATTTACACATAAAACGTAAGTAAAACAAACTAAAAAGTAGGCAAAAATTGTTACTTTCTTTTACTTTAACATAAACTCCCAGACTTCAATCTTGCTAGCATTTATGTGTGTGCTTATCTGTAAGCACATGCATAATCCTCTTTATTTCTGTAGCAATACTCATCTGCTTAAATTAAGCTTTAAGCACTTCCCACAGAAACAGTTTTTAAATATGTTTCAGAGTCCATGTTGTGAGCAATGTAACTTACTTTTAATTATAAGGGAATTGCATTGCTTCTCTTGGAGATGAAGTTAGCGCTCTGTACTCTGGGGCAAACAGCTAAGGTATGTATTTATTTTATTTAGAATGCTCTGTTGGCATCCATCAACTAAGTGGAAATTTCAACATTGGCAGCTCTGACCAGAAACCTGGAGAGAAAAGAGGTGATCTTCCCCAACAAACACAGAACGCCCAAAAGAGTTTGGCTAGAGAGATGTTTTAGACCATGGAGAAATGAGGCAGAGTATGAGCTTGAGTTAGATTCAAGACATGTTGCTGATCTGTTTCTCCAGCTCATTTTACAATGAAATGAAATCCAGCTAAACACCAGACTAAAACAGCTGGGGAGGAATCAGGTTTGTCCCAGTTAACGGCACTGGACTGAATAAAGAAGCAGGTTCTTCATGAATGTGACCATCCTTTTTCAGCAACACGAAGAAGGAAACTTCAAAGTATCAAACTATCAAACAATTTATAGCACCATGTCAATTTATCTGAGCTCGGGATCTGGCTCTAAAATCATTCCAGCTTGCATGCAGTAAAATTACACAGCACATCCAAAGTTCAGTGCACTCTGACAGTGCATCCAAAGTGTCTGCTTGATCTATGGGATGCACTACGCATAGTCACAGGACTGGGTCAGTAAACCTGGACTGAATTAGGCTGAGATCACCCCATTTTGTCTTTTGCATATGGTTTTACTTAAAGAGCTAGGACCTTGCTTAGCACAATAATAGGATCTGTCTTGCAGTGACACTGTGTGAGTAAATGCCCTTCAAAGAGCACATACAAGAGCCACAAGAGAGGGTCATCAGACCAACGTGACATGTTGCCCCACCAGCACCCATAACATTGTGGATTCCTTCATCACAAGCCACAGACCAGCCAAATGAAAAAATACTGTTGCACAACATAGAAAACCAGCCAACAAGCTGGAAATTTTAACTGGTTTGCATTTCTCTTTCCTTACATCAGCAGACCTCCAAGGGCTATGAAAGTCCCAATAACCATGTCCAACACAGACAGCCATCACATTTAGTGACAATGGAACTTTGATTAAGGTGCCACATGCTTCCTAAAAAGCTATTTTCAAGACTGTTACCCAGCTCCACCTTCAACAGGGATGTGACCGTGCAATGGTCACATTGCAGTGGTTTTGAGCAATGCTTTTCCACCATTTTGTATCTGACAGCCAGTATATTAATTTCAATGGATATGCAGATAAATATGTAAGAAATCCAAGATGACTGATAGCTGACTGGCTTTTCTTAAATACATGTCAAGGGCTCTGGAGCTGTCAGCTACAAATGTTGACCCAAGAGGAATATGCATTAGCAATCTCATCTGTAGAGGTTTGTCCTATGAGAGCAAGTTTTCTTCTGTATGTCAGTCTTCAATACACAGGTCTAGAAAGCCATCCATACTTTCAAAGCTTATTTTATTGACCTATTAGGGCAACAGTCATACTTTAATTACTTTTCTTTAATAATAATAATAATAATAATTCCTAAATGCATAGTCATATGATGATTTAAGCAATATGGACTTGCATGTGAAATATTCATTCACTTCCTATCTCTCCCATTTTTGTTTTTAATAGAACAGGGAGAGAGCGAAAGTTGGAGAAAAAAATATATATCCTTAAAAATTGCGTGTGGTTAACATCAAAACAATTTAATTGAACTTCACATTACAAAAATCCAGATGGTCCATGTGTTGTTCAAGCCTCAGAGGACTGCAACATGTTACCATGTGTAAGAAGCATCATTCCCTCCCCTTTCCCTGGTGAACAGAGGACTTTCAATCAAGATATCAGAGGCTTGCAAAACCTATATTTTAAGGTATTTGGGGGATTCAAGGAGATTTTGGGAAACACTTGAGGGATTTGGGACTATCATACCTCCCTTCTTGTGAAGTGGATTAAAAACATTCTTATTTTTCACTTTCTGGGATGATGAAAGGCAGCTAGTCCTCAATGGATGTAGAACAGACCTGACTGATATTAATCTGGAGTGAACCAGCTCCATAAATATGCCCCATCTGGATCTGGCCCCTGATTTACAGCTCAGGATCTACCCTCTAAGAAGGGCAAGTAGTTGTGCATTAACACTCATTCTGTTTTTTATTTTCACCTTGAAAACATTTTATAGGCCTATTACACACTGTGGTATCACCTTGCTCACCATATGATACCTTGGTGCAATCAAATGTAAATCTGTCTCTCTAAGGATTGTGACCCAAAACTAAGCAGAATAATACCAAGTTGGTTTTAAACTTTATTTGCCTTTGCTAGTGGCCAAGTCACTTCAAGTGTCAGTTTAGGTCTACAAATAAGACAAATTGTAAATGCAAGGCATTGTGAACAATGTTTGCATCAGAAACACCAAACCTGTAGCTGCCAACTTTAGTAAGAAGAAAACAAACTGTAACAAGAAAGTGCTGCAAATGGTTCTGAATGGGCAGGTTGATGTATGGCTAGTGGTGGCCAGGGAGATTTTGGTTGTGAGTACTGGTGTAAAAGGAAGTTTTATGCTTTCAGGCCCATCTGTAAGAAAATAATAATAAAGTGAAAATTAAAAGTAACCTGAAACAAAGTCAGTTTCCCTTTGCCCTTCACCAAGATGAAATTACTGCTACTGGGAAAAAATATTGTCATGGTTCTTGCCTCATACTGCAATGATATTAAAAGGAATTTCTAAACTAAGCATCTAATGAAATTTAATGCTGCTCCCTTAGCTTGAGTAATATACAAGACAAGCAGGTTGCAATACTGTATTTTTTCTTTACAGACTGCCATTTCCATTAGCTTCAATGACCTTTCACCTTTGCCTCCTCAATATTTAAATTTTCCATTTCACTTGCTGGAGATGTTGCCAAGTTATCAACACTTCAGTGAGCAGAGCAGCCAGCAGGGGTAAGACCCTCTCCTGTGCTTCTGCACTCTTCCTGTGGTGTTAGGATAAGAAGATAAAGGATAAAAAAGATGAAAGATATGAAGGGGATATAGGAAAGACAGGAAGAGAGACAAATGGTTTCAGGAGAAGGAAGGTAGTTTCTCTGCCATCTTTTAGAAAGAACGGAAAAGAAAAGTGAGGAGGGTGGCCAAAGAAGGATCCAGGTCATCACTGGGACTTGCTGGACACTTGGCAGACACTACCTCTTGCCCAACAGGCTGTGGGGAAAACTTTCCAGTGTAGAGGATCCATGGGACAGCTGGACTGAGAGAGCAGGCTGAGAAAGAGGAGCTTGAACTTCATACTATTTTCATGTCAGAAGGTGGAGTAGATAAATGGCATAAAACGTACTTATTTTAAAGTAGAGCTGTAACCACAATGATGGCTGCAAAATGACAAAACTATCATGGTTTAGCAAGCTGGCACACTTCAGCTAAAATGCTCTCCTGAACCCTGTGCATACCTCCAGCCCATGGTGAACGCATGGTGAATTGATTTATATTCACTCAGAGGGAAAGATGGCTAACTTAAGTCACATTATTTCACATGGCACATGGCAAATAACTGCAGTTCAGTGATGCAGGGTAACTTGTGACAGCATGCTCTCTGAGCACGAAGATGTGCTCGGCCATGAAATAATGGTCTGAGTCCTCATCGCGGAACCACTTAGAGCTGAGCAGGGCAAAGCATGAGAAGCGGAAATGGATGCTCTTAAAGTGGAAAGAAAAGGGATGGATTTAGTGAGTCCAAAACTTTTTCCAGTGTTCAATCCTGGGAACCTTTAAGTGCTGTTGAAACGAAATTACTTCCCAGAGTCAATCCCTTGCCACTCCAAAAAATTGATCACAGTTTGTTTTACATTGCAGGGATTCCTACAGTTCTGGTGAGCTACATGCAGATGTCTAATATTTGCTTAATGCCTAGGTAATATTATTTGGGACTCAGTAGGTCAGGTTGATAGTTTGGCTTGATGATCTTGAAGGTCTTTTTCCATCTAGATGATTCCATAATTAATATCTTTCTTTGTCAGTTGGTTTTCTACTATGCCTGACTTCTTTGTGATTCAGGAGCAATCAGAGGTTTTCACTTGCTTGTATTAGTTCTGTCTTGGATAAATTATTGGTGTTTGCCTGACTGATTGACAGGCATTAGTAGGTGGCTTACCCATTAAAGCCTCAACATTATAATCCCGTGGAAATAAGTGGACTGTGCAACTTAAACCACACACAGCCCATGCCCTGTGGGTTGTTGACATGCATGTCAGGGGTTTAGAGTTAAAACTCACATGCTGGAAGATGGTTGTTACTAAAAACAAACAAACAAAAAAAAATAATATATTAAAAAAAAAAAAAAAAAAACTCCACTAAGGAAACCACCAAAGATAAGACTGCACTTCTTTACATGTTTAACATCTATCATCCTATTTATTTCTCCTTCTCTACCCTGCTTTCCCCATCTGGTTTTGCACCACTAGTAATGTCATTTTAACAGCCACTCCCCATCCCCTCTGTGCCGCATAGCTTTTCAAACCTGAAATAAAAACAAACCCACTGTAAAGCGCACTGAAAATTGCCACAGCCGTCCCAGGACTCCCCAAGCCAAGGAGTGCTCTGTAAAAAGGCAGGCACCATATGGAGCGTGTTTATTGCTCTCTGTTCCCCACTTGCAGCAGTCTTTGCTGCTGTCTCCAAAAAGAGGGGGCTCGGAAGATGTGAGCTAGTCTTGTATTTATTGTCCCTCTATGTATATGCACAAATGCATACGTTCAAGTATGAGTGTGTATGTTTTGGGTAACAGTACGGCTGCAGAGCAACTGCAAACAGGACAAGGCATTCTGCTCCGATAAGCAGAACGAAAGGCTTGATTGGCAAGGCTGAAAGGCAGGCTGCTTATTTGGTACAAGCTGCCTGATGAGCAAAAGCCAAAAATATCCTAGTTAATAATAATGAATCGCAGAAAGTGAGAGGGCACAGGCTCCTCAGCTATTTGCACAAGTTGTCCTTACTACTAGTGAGAGAGAAATAAGCAGAAAGTCAAAGGAAACAGAGAAACGGGGAGGCAGACATTGCAAGTAGAATTTAAGGGCTTTAACTGAGGAGCTGATGCCATAAGGAGGTTTGTTTTCCTGGGCCTGACCAGTCAGCTATACTGGAGCGTATCTGTGTGATAATTACTTGGATGACCATCTTTTCCCTCCCAGCTTGTTGCCAAAGCACTGCTGAGTCCTGAGGCCAGGCCTTCTTAATCAAAGCGCTGGATGTGCAGCACAGCCTGAGCCGTACATGGGTGAGCTCTCATTTCCAAATGCTGCAGGAACTGCTCGAGGGACCTGCAGAGGCCACAGGGACACAAACTTGGCCCCAGAAAAAGAAAGGGTGTGAATGAAACTGTGCTTTGGGAGAGAAGAGACAACAAGTAGAGGACACAGGCATCCAGGGGCTGCGTGACACTTAAATTCATAGGACAAAGGGACAATCAAGACATCAGGATGTGGTGTGGGTCTCTATGTCACACAGAAGATGATTTAGTTTCCCCACCACCACCCAACTCCATTTACTGCCTCTGTGAGACTGAAAGTCATTTAAAGAGTCATTACCTCTTTTAATGGGGTACATCTTGTTCTTCACAGGGCTATTCTGGGGCTAAAATCCACCAGTTGGGTCAAGACACTTAGGGTCATGCCCATGCAGGACCTGGGGAACCAGCTCTGGCTGAAAATAACAGGAATGAGCAGCCTCCATGCTTTGAGCATTGGAGCATGACTGCAGAGGAGGGCTGTGACATAAAACCGCATGCACATGTGCTTCTGTCGATCATTGGCTCTTAAAAAGAAATGAGTCTAAATCACAGGCCAGGGTGAATTTCCTGCTACCCAAACTTTCTCCTGCTGAATAACATCAGATCCTCATGACAAGTGCCTACCTGGCTGCTTTTCCAGAAAGTCTCCCTGAGATATCCTGCTCTTTCCAAAACTCGTCCCTTCCTGAGACAATAAAAAGCGATACTCAGCTCTCTGAAATCTGTCCATCTGGGCATGGACTTAATGGATGCTATAAGAAATGCAGTCCTGAATGCCACACATGTACTGAGTGAGAGCTTCCAAGGCATTTCCCAGCCATAAAGCCTAGAAGTGATCTGGCAGATCAAGCTGTTCCACTTGTACCACAGGTTTGATAGAAATCATCGTCTGTAGTCTGCGCGGTGACTTATGTGCAGTAACAATAAAGCTTGTATCTGAGCTGTTATCACTGCTTGCAAATATCATTTCTGTGCCGAGTGGGAGGTTGCAGAATTTCACAGCCAGTTCTTAATGCACTAGAGCCACTAGCTGTCCTTGGACCAACAGTGGGTTATCTGAAGGACACCAGTGGTAACATTTGGGCAATTAATGCTAGAAATAATAAAAACAGAGAGACTTTGAGTAGAGAGGTTCCTTGCCATTAGCCTTTTGAAAAAGGCCCAGCAGGCCCCTAGGAGCACAGAACTGAAAGGACAAAAGCAGTATCATGATCAAATGTGACCGTGACATTTTCCCTTTTCCCATTTCAATCGGTAAGGTGGGGGAAAAAATTACTATCCTCACAGAGTAGGTGGGATAACTGTCTCCTCTATATCTTGGCCTTCATGGATACCAATTTGCAATGCTCTTTTGTAGTTTAGACTTTGCTTAAGTGAAGTCTCCATTTTTGCAGGGATTTTATGCCTCAGTCAAAGCCAACATGTGTCACTACCTTGCTGCATTTGTCAGGATAATAAAAATTACTAATGGTCCAGCTCATCTAACACTGAAGTCAGAGGAAGAACAAGGAAGAAAATTAGATCAAAGACATGAGATATTCCAACTTCAGAGTGGTGTTTTATTAGCCTTTGTTCTCTTGGTGCATCTAAATCCTCATGCATGAGGCCTTTGATTACACCCAGTGGGGAAATTCAGATTTATGTGAATGGAGAAAGAAGACCAGGTTATAATCTTTATCATGTGGCATAACTGTATTAGATAAATGCACACTGTAAAGGACAGTGGAATCTGATCACTTGTTAAAAAAGTTTATAATCCAATTTTGTAAAATCAAGGAGAGAGCCATTATTAATGGAGAACAAAGACAAAAGTCTGAGCAGCTACTGCATACACAATCTCTTCAGAAATAGCTTCCTAAAACAAGTGAGATGAGTTATATTCTGGAGGTCGAATTTAGAAATTTCTTTTAACCCATATATATCACGGGACAGTGATGTGAGCACTCAGGCCACCCACATTTGCTCTTGGAAGCTTGGAGCTTGGATTTTCACACGTTAAAATTTGGACAGAAATCTGAGTGAATATGATTGAATGGGCATATAAAGTATGCAGCATTGCAGATTCACAGCTGCAAGCAGTCAAGATGTAATTTGCGCTAGCATCCAATTAGTAGCCACCATCCAGCTAGAACATGAACAGCATAATTTCTCTGATAGTCAGCTGCCTGTCTGCAACCTGTTGTACCCAACAAAGACAGTAATGCGCTCTCATCAAAAATGAGGGAGATCTTAACAGAGCACATAGAAGAATATTCTTTCTTGCTTTCTCTGTGTTGGAACTTAGCACTAGCAATCTTAGGAAGAATAAGTTTCACCTCATCGAGCAAGCTGTAATGAAGCCAGTGACTTACCATCAGTGTGCTCTAGTGCTAACGATGTCATCTTGAACCTTGCATGTGAGAGGTAGCTTCCAAAATGAGGCTGTTTCCCACAAGTATGAGGCACCCACATCAGAATGGTTAATCTTCTGTCAGCATAGAAGAGCAGCTTATCTTCAAGATCTACTTTTTCCACAGGTAGAAGGTGAGATACAACTGACTCCAAAGCAAGATGGAATCTCCTCCTTGAAGTAACACTCACAGGTTTCTTTGCAAAGTGCTCCAGTTTAAGCACTGCTGTAAAATGACATAACCAAAATTCTGCAAGAGGGGCTTGCCTCTGAAAGTGGGATCTCAAGGACCATCCATCCCATGGGCCTAGAGGTCATGTTTATGTAGTGTGTTTTAAGACCAGTATCAAGACACACTGTCACAGGACCATCGTTCCTTAGATCTCACCCACCTAAAAATCCTGTAATTTTGAATTCTCCTGGAACCAAGAGTGTTTTTCTTTTTAAAAAATACATTAAGGTTTTAAAATATGAATAAATAAATAAATAACGTATGTATGTGTATCTCTATACTCAAAGGCAGGTGTGATAATGAAAGGTCATGTTCATGTGAAAATGATATTACATGCTTGGAAGCACTGACACAATTCTAAATGTCTCCAGTGCAGGAAATAATGAAAACAGAATTCACAAGATTGAACACAAAAGAACACGTAAGTAGCATAGAAAAATACTTTATATATATGTATATATACATAAATATATATATATCAGTGTTCACTGATGACATCTCATAATTGCAATAAGAAGCCTTGCAATAGGAGCAAAAAAATATTACAAACTCTTTCATGCTTTGCTGGTTTGATATCTTTAGTCTCCTACATAACGTTCCCCTTCAAAGTGATCAAATTCATTCTTTATTTGCCCTAAATGGTACAACTATTGCTTATTTCATTTTTTTACTATAATTCTGATAGACTAGTCATTGTCTCCAGGGATGGGATAATGCAGAGAAGTACTGTAGTTACCACTATTAGCACTGTTCTTCATTACAAACATGTTTAATCTGCCATACAGCATGTCTTTATAGATTTTTCTTATCAGTTGCTCCAATTGTTCCCTCAGACTTACTAACTGCAAGCTTAACAAGGTGTTTCCAATGCAGAGGCGATAATGAAGAGTCCACTAGTACATGGACAAGAGCTTTATTCCCCTCATGTACTACTTGCTGTCAAAGGGAGAGAGGTTTCAAGAAGGACATGGGTATCTCTGAAAACCCTATGTCACTTACACTTCTTTAAACTCACTTGCAGGCATGGACAGAGTAATTTTGACTGCAATTTTGATTTTGAATTTTGAGGAACTTCTTGATTTTGCTATCTCATTACTAAATCCATAAGGACCTGAACATCACACCTCAGTTTTATCACAGCTAATGTCCTCCACTTCAATTTCAGATGATCACTGCACCTCTTGCAGTGGTGAATAACCAGCCGTGTGGCTTCTGGAGCCAAGAAGTGCCTCTGTGCAGTTCTTCATGGTACTGCATGCAGCCAGTTGTTCCAACTGGCACTCCCCCAGGGAATGTCACACTTAATTCTTCTTATTGTATGATGCAGAATTTCTTCTCCTGCTCAGAGCATCTTGTTCCTCATTTTAAATGCCATGGATGTATAGAAGACCATTCTGATATTTTTAGCTGATAATAACTTAGTATCTAGTACAGCTTCCTGAAGGGTGGGTGAAGTCCTGGGTTCACATGGTTTGGCTGCAGGAATCAGATCTTGTATGAGAGGTTAGACTTTCCTGCCCAGTGAGAGCTGAGGACTTCTAGCTCTATTCCAATCTCTCTTGGAGTTCTGCTAGAATCAGACTGGGACTAAAGAAGCTATTCCAAAACACTGTGATAAAATAAAGTCACCAGTCCAGGGGAATATAGGTGTCTGAGGGCTGGGGAAAGACAAAATAGCAAAACACTAATTTAGTTTGCCCCCCTGCAGAATAAAAGACCTTCTACTACCTTAATTCTGATGCAAGACTTGGGGAACATAATGAAGCCTATGTCATTCTGGTTTTAGTACACTACACCCTTTTAAATGTAGATGAGGATCTACGCTTTCTGAAAGGTCAGCTGTGACTCAACTACTATTTTTATGTTGTTCTACAAATTGTTACAGTGAATCACTGTGTACTTTCCCTCACATTCATAGACATTTTATGCTCCTTCATTCCTTTTCCTCTAAAATAAAAATGGTCTAGACTGAGAAATGCAGTGCATGAATAGTTCATTTTGTATGGGAGGAAAGCTAAAATACCTTAATTCTATGAAATGCATCTGGTTTCCTTAAGCCAAGATTTCCTATGGAGTTTAAAGGTCAAACAAATTTGATTTAAGGAAATTTCTACCACCATTAATTTCAACTGCTTTTTGTTGCAAAAAGCTTGAGTGAGTCAGACCTGGCTAAAAATGAGCTCACCAGAAAGTCTGTGGGCTGTTTCTGAGGTGAATGTGAAACATCCTGAACCTAGATGAGTTTCAGGAAGGAAGTTTTTACAAATATAAAGTATAACAACACTTTACAATATTTGAATAACACATTATGACTCAACATGCCTTATGTACTCCAAGATTACTGTATTAAAATTATACTTTCTGACTAAACATAGCTGGTTCATGGGCACATTCAGTTATACCTGTTGATTTCAGTGAGAAAACAAATACTTCTTTTGAAATTGTTGTTGTTGTTGTTCTTGGCCCTTGAAAGTCAGCAGATATAGGTCAGATAAGAAGATATGAGGAGGAATGGTAGAATGAATAAAATAGAATTGATATTTGAGAAGCTAGTTTACTACAGTTTGCTGTAAACTTGATTGTGCTTGGTCCTCTTTCCCTTTAAAACTGTGCTTATTATTTAAATTGTATTCATCTTTTAAATTGTGTTTATCATAATGAGAGGACTTTCCTGCCTCTCAAGCTAATACAAATTTAAAAACATTAATATCTGAGAGATTTAGGTATGCTTCAGTGTCTGGGCTTATATGTTTACCTAAAGAAAACATTTACTGTTCTTGAGTATTTGCACCAATAAAATTAATATCCAGAGTGGTCTTGGGCTATGTCTTTAGACACAGAGACAGAGGGCCAGCCACAAAGAAAAGATTGCTAGACTGCAGTAAGAGATGTCATCCCAAACTCAGGGGGAAAAAATAAAACAAACATGCATGGCCTAAGCAAGACTTTCCTTTCTCTGAAAATAGATATTTTTATTATTATTTTTATCAGGTAGAAAACTCTCAAAGTTCAGGGACCTATGAAGAGGTCTTTTCCAAACAGAGTGGGAAGAAAGGCGCTTCAGTGACATAGTCCAAAACCCAAAACATTTAGGATCATGAGAGGAATATCCTGTGTCTGTTTTTAAGACTGGAAAGGTTGGATCTGCTTAAGGCTTGAATGACCAAGAAGAGAAAGTCCTAACTGCAGTCTCAGAAGAGAAGGTGCTTCTGGATGAAACCAACCCTGACTTTGTATAATTTATTGTCCCATTGATTATATTTCATGTTATTCTGGCAGCCCTCTGAAGGATGAGATTACCTAGTCTCTCCCCATTTTCTTTACAGACTCTGGCAAATAAACCTCCACGAGCAACATTTGTAGTCAGAGGCCATGTTTTTTACTACAGCAACACATTTGGATAGATTTTAATGCATAACAAATGTTCCTTGGGTCTGTAACTCATTTCAGTAGTCAACCCTGAAACTTCAGCTATTACTTTGTGTAAGTGATCAACATTAGCATATGGTTGCCAGTGCTAACTACGGGCAATACCAGAATAATAATTTCTAGGAAACAGAAGAAACTGAAGATTTCCTTGCTGTCTTCTGTTAAAGCATTAATATTACTTACGCTGTGCATTGCAATAGCTAAAATAGAAGCACCCTTATGCTAAGTACTAAGCAAACACCTAGCTTTAGAGAGTCCTTGACATATAAGACTATACAAGCTAATTAAGACTGACAAAAGGCAGGAGAAGTAACTGAGTAGCCTAAATACCCACTTCATTGTTATAAACCAGTGCTGCAGCCATTGTATCAATCTCTTTAAGTGGGCAAATAGGAAATAAATAAATAAATAAATAAATAAATAAATAAATAAATAAAATAAACTAGGTTTTGTAATGTATTGAGTGATTTTCACTAGGAACGAGATGGATATCTGCAGTGTTGAAATGACCTGTGTACAAAGTGAAGCAGTGCAATGGCAGAGATACTTCCATCACTGGGCATAAAAATGAACTCATAAAATTCGAGGAGGAAAAAAAGAGTGGGTATTTATATCTGCAGAGGAGGTCTTGATCAGGAGTAATTAGCTTCAGTTCCTCAGGTATCAACTCTATATTGTTAGCAAAAAGAGAAAGAAAGCACACTTTATATGATGGCATAATTTATAACATTTGGTGAAGGTTGTTCTCTTTTAAACTAAGCCATTCAGTTAAGAGGGGCTCACAATTAAATGAAACAGATTCATCAATCATTAATCAGGCCAATCCAAAAGAGAGTGCCATCATTTAGTGCATGCTGTACAGCAATAGACCACAATGACACATCAGAAGTGACAAATATTATTAATCATTTGAAACGGAACATAAGGTGGTGGCAGCTGCGTTTATGATCACTACACTTAGAATCCAGCATTCCCCCTCTAAATGTAAAAGAAATTGTTTATCTTTGACAAAGAAATTATCACAGATGCCAATAAAAGCTTCTCATTTATGTAGATGATTGTGTAATAACTAGAGATACATTTTCAGAGGCGTGCTGCAGATTGCCAGAGGGTGCAACATGCATCTACAAAATTTCCCTGAACGGGACAGGGATAATTGAGGTGTGAAATCAGTGAGAAGAAATGCAACTTACAGAAGCAGGGGTGCCATTCTGAAAGGCTGCCTACACTGCATAAACTGAAAGTTTTTCTATGAAAATTCCTGACTTGGCATTGTTCAATATTTTGGGGAGGGAGAATACAAGAATACAGTCTCTTCCTGTTTATGTGGGCTGAGGCTTTCAGACCAACATCTTCTTTCTGGAAATCATTTTGAGAAATGGCAATTTATTTATTTTATTTCCAAAGAGGAAAGGAAGAAATCCCTGAATTCTAGTTCTGGCTTCTTATATTATTTCAATTTTTATTTTTGTCCAGTGCTCAATTAACTATTTAAAAATAAGCAACACCTGTGAGGACAAACTAAGGATCATATGGGCATCATCCCTGAATTTGAGCAACCTCTTGCATGCTCACCTTCTGGACCCATACCTCACTGGACCCCCACATCTCTGGATGTCCTGTCTCTGGATTCATGTCCTACATGATCATAGGACTCCCACTAGGTTACATTGGAATTCATTTTGTATGAAAAATTCCTGCCTAGGTATGTCTCTCCTGGACAGTTAAAAAATTACCTGGCCCTCAAAAAGGGAACTCATGCTTTTCATACGTTTATAAATTGTGGAAACTCCTCTGCCTTGGTATGGGATTTAATTCAAAATTGACAAATGTGTTTAGGAAGCAAATAATTAAATATGGTGGTACAATCTTCATCCCTGGGGAAAAAAAAAAAAAAAAAAAAAAAAAAAAAAAAGTAGACCACAAACTGTAGGAATGAAAAGGACAGATGAGGAATGATCCTTTATATTCTTTCTTTCTACATCCACAGCTGACTGCTTCAAGGGCAGTATGTGGAGCTGGATAACTCAGTACATCTGTTACTATGTTCTGATCTTATTTTACTCCCAGAGGAGTAGAGTTGTCTCTTTGTGACAGACAATTTTAGGGTAATGGAAATGGCAAATCACTTCTCATGTTGGCGAATTTTGACTGGTAGCTTTACTTTTCCAAGTCTCAGAAACTTTTCAAACCATGCTGAAAAAAAAAAAAAAAAAAAAAAAAAAAAAATGGGAAGAGGAAAGTCTACACTTACTCAGATGATGCACTTTATGGCTGGCTTCTCTTGGAAAGAAAATATTGAAAGATTAGGGGATGTGGTAGCATATAGTATTAATAGCAATAATATTGGGAAGGAGTTGGAGTGCTTCCAGTTTATACAAGTATAAAAAAATCAGAACATTAGGTCTCAGGTCACTGACTTGAACCAAAAGTAATGACAACTGCTGTGAGGGTAGGAAATGATCACTGGAAGTTAATAAAACAAGACAGAGTATCATCTTTTTCTTCTGTTATCTGCTCACTTTGTGAAAAAGAAAACTGAAGTGACTTGCAGTTGAATCTGAAAATGGCCAGCTGGCAAAGGATGCTCTAGTTCAGCAGAGAAAATTTCAGAGGAACTAGTGATAGATGGTAAAGCCACAACAACTCGTCTCAGTAATTAAGTACAAACTTGCAAAAGTGAGGGTGCTTAACAGCTGAAGCAGATTTCCAAGGTAAGGGAATTGTCCCCCAGCTGAAGAATAGAGATGTTTCCAGACCTTCTTCAGTACTCAGTGGAGGAGCAACTGGGTGAATTTTATGGCCTGAGTGTGCAGGATGCAAGAGGTCAGACTAGATGATATAATGATTCCTTTCTATCTCTAAAATCTATGAATCTTTTAAAAATTAATTAGAAGCTGGAGGTGGTATTGGTATAATGCTGAACCACCGCTGTGAGCAAGATCTAAATGCAGAATTCTAGTCTCCAAGCTTGCATATAAATGTGAAACAGCATTTACTATACGCAAAGCAGTGAAACTGATACCAAGGCAACATCTTCTGAGAGCATTGGCATTGCCTCTTGCTGTAAAAGTTTTCAGCTCTGATCCTGGCTGGGACCTTCAGGCCTTACTGTAATATGAATGATCATAATAATGGGATTGAATTATAGTGTTCTGCAGATAAATGAATCAACCCCTAGTGATATTTCCAAAAGAATATCTCATGGTTAATGGAAGTACATTCCATGGCACACGACTGGAGACTGCCAGTACTCCATGAGATGTCACAGCTGCAAACCAGCTGGTCTCCGGTGCAGTGTGGAATGAGTACTTCTGGAGAAACCCCAAAGCTAATCCAGCAGCATCACTGCATCGCTCTGCACGTTCCACACCACTCAGTCATCTTGTGCCTCTGCTCAGAGCAGATTCTGAGGCTTGAAGTGAAAATGCTCAGACAGCTCTGAAATAATCATGACAGAAATAATTATTGTCTTGTGAGAGTTTTCAGAGCAGCCCCATTCTGTGCAAAACATGGCCTTCTACCCAAGCACTCCACCCTTGGGATCACCAGGGAAGAATGAAGGATGTTTTCAAGACAACTGTTAGTCCCTTTCTCTCTAGTGGGTGATGCTTCTTTTATTTTTCTCTAAGTTGCCTGAGCTGGGCAAGTTCATGTTGCAAGTAGAGGCTGCGATCCTTGAGGGGCAATGAAAGAAAACAGGATTACACTGAGCTGGGTAGGTTCTGTTTCCCACAGAGGATAGAACAGACACAAACCCTACATTTATCATAACAGGAAATTCTGAGGGTCTATAAGAGGAAGATCGACACTATCTGGGTACAAGCCAAAGACAGCAAAGTAACAGTGGTAGATATCTCCTAAAGACCCTTCTTTGACATGGTATTTATGTACAGCCTATATGTATTTGCAGTGTTTTTATGTATCTAACCTCACCTTTTACCAGTCTTTCCTCTGAAGAGACCCTGAGCCTCTCAAAGCAAAGACATTCTCTACTGGCACTTGAAATCACCACATACACCACAGGACTATGGTGAGAGCTCATCTAAACCAGTAGGTCATAATGATAATTTGATTTGATGATAATGATTTGAAGCAGACATTTACAAACAAGCTTGTACATCTTTAAACCACTTTTTGAAAAATTTTGACGTTTAAAATATCTTTTGACACTAGCACAAACACAAAACATTCTAAATCCCCCTTTTTTTTTTTTTCTTTAAAAAGCATGGAGAACAAATTCCTTGTCTATGTGTCTGGTACAGAAAAATTAAATGTGTATGTTTTGAAGATCTATTATCTGACCCTTTATTTTTACATGTAAATGTCAAGAAATACCATCTGACAAACTGAAAAAATAATTTTCTCTCTCTCGTTCTGCATCTTTTGTCAATAAAAAACAATGCTCTTTTTTATCTCTTTAATTACACTCACAGACATCTGCTTAATATTGTGGATAAATATGAGATGAGCACTACTGGATGGCAAGCAATAATACTTCTTTACAAATGATGATGAATAAAGAGGAAGATGAATGTGTACAGATAGTGTATCAAGGTAATGGACTGCTTTCTAACAGCCATTTTTTATTTGTGTTCTCTGCTCTACTGCATGTAAAATTAAATCTCCAGCTCTGTACCACAGACACTTTTGCATGAGAATGAATTTATTCTTTTCACTGAGGAAGAGCCTCATTCAGTTTAAGGACAAGTTGTCTCCTTGAGCCTATTTCTAAACTATGAGCTGGTTGGAGGCTTTACCAGGATGATCCAGTACTGTGCTTTTCATAGCTTTGACATTGAACTGTTGCACTTTTGACTGCAAATTCCAGCTTCCCTCAACAAAACAGAATGACTAGCATGGCAAGAAAAGTCCTCCCGGGTCACTGAGACCTTAGATAGCACATCATATCATAAAATTATCTTTATGAACTTATCAGATTCCAAGATAGAAGTAATTCACTTTTTTTTTTTTTTTTTTTTTTTTTACTTCTTTTCTTGTGACTAAAATTTTCACTCTGTCAGGAACCCCCTAAACATTAACTTCTACAGGCTAGACCCCACGAAAAGACACGAGGGTGACTTCTTAGCATGCGTCTAAATCCAAGTCCTGATTAAATATTTCTAAAATATTTACTGACTCAGAGAAAGAAGGGAGAGAGACCTCTGCTCTCATTTAAATGCAGGAGCCAAAGAAACAGTACTGAAATCCACCCCTGCTCTATTAAAGACTATTAAAGATTTATTTGACTTCATTTTAGGCAGTTAAGATACATGCATCAATTAGTAGCAGCTGTCCTAGGTTCTTTTTACGGTCAATAGGAAAAAAACTGACAGAAGGTTGCAGAGGATGAGTCAAATGTTATGGCAAAGATGCAGCCATGTAGAAGTGCTCACTTTCCATATTCAGTAGAGAGCATACGCAGAGCTACCATTCTCCTAATTAAGCAGCTATGTTTCTAAATGTTGTTAGATTAGATGCTTTATCCTAGGTCTTACTGAGAATTCTGGCTTTTGTGTTTTCCATGTGAGCAGATAATGTACCACATACCTGAATATACCACAGAACTAGCTTTTGGTGGGTTCATCTAACCCAATCCAGTGTGTTTATGATGTAGACACTCCTCATCATCAAAGGACATACATGGTTTTGATCAAATTAACACCATATCCCTGCATCTTTTCTACATATCTTCTATCCATTACTCCTCACTGAGTTCTTATTTCACAAGTTTTTAGTCCATAGGCCTATCACTCGGCTAATATAAATATTTTTTTCCATCATGTAGAAGTATACCAATGTATAGTTGGTGTCTGATGCAGACAGATGAGTTACATTCAGTCAGTTAGGGATCTTTACTATCTCTGAACTGAACTTTATATCGTAAGAAAGAAGGAATGACTGCTTGAGAAAAGGTAATAGGATCTGGCTCTGCATTGCAGCATGTACTATAACCTGGGGTGTGCAGGATTCATTGAGGTTAATTGAAAAGGTAGAGGGAAGCCATATAGCACGCCTCTAGAGCTGTGGAATAATTACTTCAGACTGGTATTACTTCAGACTGGAATTACTTCAAACAGGTATTCTGTCACCTCCATGGAGAGATACTGAGAAATCAGCCTCCCTCACTAAGGTGGGCCCCAAAATACAGCAAGGCTGGACCCATGCAGACAAACCAGGTGTCTAGGTGCAATTTGCTAAATTATATGTGATTTTAAATTAGAGAAAAGTACATTTATGAAAATTAAATGTTTTGTCAAAAGCAACAGCAATATATCAAAAATAGAGCTTGCCACAAGATGATGTTAAGCAGGAGGGTTCAGGAGAGGGTTTTCTTGAAATGAAAGGGGGTCATTATATTACATTACACCTGAGCTCCTGCCAGTGACTGCTCCACAGAGTTACTTTCAAACAAAGGAAAGGAAAAGTCTCCGGATCAGGCCTTAGGGGGAAAGGACCCACACTACTTCTGCAGAACTCCTTGGGTTGCACCAAAGCAAGTGCTTTGCCTGCTGAGGGAGCTCAGGTCCTCTCCCTTCCCGACCAGATCTTGAGGTTTTTCCCTTCCTTAGTAGGTGTAATGTAAACATCCCGACTTTATTTCAGGAAAGCCGTCTCCTGAATCACCCTGCTTAACATCACCTTGTAGCAAGCTCTAATTTGATAATATTGCTACTGCTTTTGATAGAACATTTCATTTTGATGAATGTACTTTCCTCTTATTTAAAATCACTTATAATTTAATGAAGAAAACTATCTACCGGTGGTCTAAGTCCCCAAGCACATTAGTTTACCACAGGAATTTTACTGTAATTTCCCTTTTCACATGAATTGTCTTATCAATGCTCCCAAAATATGACTGTTATGGTATTGATATTCCTCTGCTCTGCACAGGAAATCTAAGGCCATGTCTGTGTGCTAAGCAAAGTTAGCAAACTCCTTCATTTGCTAAGGAGTTTGTTTGTTTGTATGTTTGTTTGTTTGTTGTTTGTTTTTTAAAAAGAAAAAGTAGCCTCAAGGCCTTAAGGATAGTTTAAGAAATAGTTTTGACTTACTGCAGATTTGTTTTATTTTGTTGGTTTGGGTTTGGTTTGCTGGTGTTTATACTGGGGGAAAAAATGAATAAAATAATCTTAAGAGGTTTCAAGTCTGGAAGCTTTCGCCCACGTTTGAAATTGCCTTACTGACTGCATGCATCTAAATATGAAGTGGAAACGTCTTCAGAATCAATTTTTAAGCCTGCCATTTGTGTTTACTTGCACATAAAAAAAAAAAAAAATACAGATAGATCTTAACTACAAAAGGAGACTTGTAATTATTTTTACATTTTTTCTCTCACACACACACACATATTCATGTATTAACATTTGAGGAGCTAAAGCACAAATAACAATAGCAATGCTGGATGAAGCATTTTTTGTTTAGTTTCAAGGCATTCAGCAACTATTAATCTACAGAGTAAAGAAAACAACACAAGTATTTTTAAAGGGGACATGGAGAAACAAAAATGTCTGTAAAACATACATATAAGAAAGTTACAACGTTTTACAGGAACATTGAAACAGAAGTCTGGAAGGTACCTTTATCCTCAGGACTACAGTATCATTCAATACAATATTTTTTTTTTCTACATAATCTTATTTAGATCCATCTTAAAAAGAAATATGGTACAAGCTTTCAGGTCTCTGAACAGAAGATTATTCCACCTGCTCATATAGTCAGACAAACGCAATGCTCTGATCTTTTCCAGCCCTACAGCTCAGAAGGCAGGGAAGAAGTATGATCATGGAGCATCAATACTCAACAAACCTAAATTGCTTTTCCCCTTACTTGATGCATGCACTTGAGCAGTCCTTTGCCCTTATCCTGGTCTTTGCTCATCTCTTGAATTAGACTGCATGCTCTCTGGAAGATATTGCATTTTTTTCTTATTAGCATAAGGCATGTTTCAGTGATGCTTTGACATTGGTTAGTGTATATATGCACTTAATGTAATAAAACAGCCTTAATTGCAGGCACTGCTACAAGCTCTGCATTAACAAACACCCTGACACCACCAGCCAGAAACCTGGAGAAAGTTTCTCAGAAGATTCAGTCTTCAGCCTTCCTCTAAAGCTGCTGTTCACATGTATTCATGGAAATAACAGGTTCATGACATGAATGAGGGAAGGAGACACAGATCTGCTAATAGAACAACTGGGTATTTGGTGCATCATTTTACTCATGTAGAGTAGTTGGATCATCTGGATAGTTGCTCCTCTATTATGAAAGGGAGAAAAATGGTAAAATGTAAAATACACCTGCCTCCTGCTGCGTTATCTTTCACAGTTAATTAATTAATTAATTAATTAAAAGCTGAAGACCTGGTATTATTTGGTTAATTGAAAGCTTAGGGGGTCTTGCATCTCTCAGAATAAGCTGAAAAAGATGCTGAAAATTAAGATAGCCCGAAGAGCATGCAAATAACTCTCATAATATTTAACAAAAATACTTCAACAAGGATAAGCTTTGGCTTTCGTCTGGTCTTCAAGGTGCTAAAAAAATCATGCATCATATGTTGAAGTAACTTTGGTTTGAATACATCCACTAAGGATTAACATAAATGACCAAATCCAGACTTAGTCAGTCAGGCTGCTCTCAAATCCTTACTTTGTTGGTCGTCTACTCCATTAGGTCAGCTTAATCAGTATTTTAGGTGAGTTTAATAAAGCGCTTGAATAAAAGAGTGTACCAGAAAGTCCTTCTCCAAATGTTATTTGCTTCTGATGACACTTGGATCAGAATTCTTCTATACAGTACGTATTTAATCTGATAATACTGAAACGGGTCAAAGGAGACAGAATTGAAGAGGCATTAAGTTCTGTAAATGTAATAAAACTCTGTCCTCTAAAGCCTTTCTTACCAGTAATGAGTTTTCAGTTTTCCATCCCTAGGAGATTATTCTCTGAAGGTCATTTAGAATTTGTGGGCATAGTCATAAGGGAAAACAACAATAGCAAGGGAAAACAACAATAACTTATTTGATTCTACTGTTTCCAGGGATTTATCTTGGGGGGGGGGGGCCCCCCAAATTTTGCTCACAGATGTAAAACTAGCAAATTTCCAGCAAATGATTTAGAGCTCAGCTCATAAGGCTTGCTACCACTCCTGTGAAAACTCTTGAACAAGTCACACGAAATTCTTTACTCCTGTAATTCTCATCATGGTCACAATAGGGCTTAAGGAAAAGAAATACGAGAACAGGTACAAGCATGGCAAAGCCATGTAGAATTTCAGAATGCTTCTTAAATGTTAGTCACTTTATTTTGTTAATTAGCTGATGAAAAGTTGTTTGGAAAGGCTTGGAAAGTCTAATGCATATCACCAATTTTTGGCAAAGCCTCACAGCTGGGACAGAACCAGGTCCATAGACCGTGGTTTGGGAGTCATTAATGTTAGAAAATATTCATACTCATCCCTTCCCCCCAGATGGAATCCGGGAATCATAACTGTGTTGCCAGCTTTATGCATTTTTGCACATAATGCGTTTTTATCATAAAAACAAATGTAGCATCCAAAAAAATAGTATTTTATTCACAGCCTGTTGGGAAACAATTTACTGCACTATAGACTTGAAAATGAAGATGTAAAGTGGCACTAGAGATCCCCAGTTATGTGAGCCAGCTGCTGCAACCTATGACCATAAGTACATTGGGCATGCTGGGACTGGCATTTAGAGCATGCTCCAGGACTTCTTGCTTGCATGGAGAAGGCTGTAAGGCCTGCTAAGAGGAATTCCATCAAGCTGTCTCTGTGCAGGTAAAAGGTTATTTCACAAAGACTAATGGGACTGTGATGCTGAAAAATGATGTGCACAAAATATGAGTCTTGGTAGAGCAATGCACAAGGCAGGTAGAAAATCCTAAGCATCCTAAGCGGATGCTTAGCTAAGAACCCAGGTAGTCTGGCTCACTCCACTCCTGGCTGAGTTAACATTTAGCATGGGAGTTCTAGAGGGAAAAAAAAAAAAAAAAAAAAAAAAAAAAAAAAAAA